>NC_068395.1:6255906-6475906 GCF_023724105.1 Carassius gibelio | reverse complement strand
TCATTAAAGATGAAACCATGACCTTTCCTCATATTCACAAGCTCAGAGGGTGCATAAACATTGTCCTGTTTGTACTAACGTGTGAATGATTCAGCAGCAAGCTCTAGATGAAGTTCCCTGCATGTGTTGGACATCACTCTTCCCAGCTGATCAGGGCCCTTTCCATCTCTTCAGCAAGCAATGGCTTCTGCATCTTTCCAAAACAAACCATAAGCTTATGGAAACCCAATCATATTCTTACCTCGATGAGGAAGTCTCCAGTCCGCAAGCCAGCTTTCCATGCCACCCCTCCCTCATCCACAGACTCCAGATACTGCAAGGCAGGGAACGCCGGGGTCGGAGTGAACTCCTCAATGGGAGTATCCGCTTAAATCCAGGCCGTGCCAGAGAAGACAGAACCAAAGGAAAGAGATTGTAAAGATCAAAATACAGTGTGCTAGTTTTATGGGCCCAGATTAACATCTTAATGAAGACAAAACACCTAATTATATATATATATATATATATATATATATATATATATATATATATATATATATATATACACACGCAAACAGACACACACACATATACTGTTTATGTAAATATATAATTATTTAAAATACATATTTATAATCCTCTGTAGTCTATGTTTAAACTTGCTATTACTCAAAAACGTGCTGAAAATAACATGCTTTTACATCGATGATATATATATAAAAAATACAATTCCTATGAAAACGGATGGATAAGAGCATCTGTTCTGATGATACACTGTGCAAGCTGCAATGCATCCATGCAACCAAATCAAAAATGAATGCAGGAGTTGGGACGTTTATATAACCAGAGGAAATGCATGCATGGATGTCACCGCTGACAGTGTGGGGAGAAGCACTGGTCTGGAGCCTGACAGAATGAGGGGCATCACAAGAACTGATGCAGAAAGCAGCCACGGTGCACCACTCGCAACTTCAAGGGATCTGTAGTGCACTATAAATGAAAAGCGTTGCAGCTGCAGTAGGGAGGATCTTAATAGGGGAAACATTGCATAGTTAAAGGTTTGTTGAAGCGAGTGAATTAAACTCTTTAACCACACTAAGAAACATCTGGACTGTCAGACTCAGGAAGCCCTTGAGACAAAGTGCCAGCAGAGCCCTAATGCAGTCAAACACAAGCCAAGCACATGGAGCAGGGAGTGGGTGGGGGGTCCGTGTTCACGCTTCACAGATTTGACAAGCCCACTTAAATGCATCGCAGTCAAGTGATGGACATGCTGACACCAAGAGATGCATTAATCCAGAAGTTGTTGACATGGATGCAATTCATGCAGCTCAACCACGCAGGCACATGAAATCAAGTGCGCGCGCAATGACGCGCTTTGAAATCAACAGAAATGACGTAAAAGAGGACAACACGAGCGAGGGTTAAGAAATAGCGTGAAATGAAGGACCAACACAGTTTGATTCTCGAGGGTGTAAAGCATGAAGTGAGGAGCAGTTATGATGAGGCGGCGGTCACAACGAGGAGTCGGTGTTTTTTCCTACCTTTCGCCCCTCTCAGCACGAACCCGAATCCCTCGTTATCCTTCTTCTGCAGCACGACCGTCTTTTCGTTGATAACGCAGTCACTGTGGAGAAAATTCCGCGCATAACGACCGTTATTACAGCCTATCATCCTCATCATCGCCACCGCCGCGCGCGCGGAGTGATGCTTCATCCTGACAGGCGTCGGCTGAGCGGAATTAATCATTTTTACGACGAAGTGCGCGATGTTACGAGAGTTGTAACCGTTGAAAAAGCTCACCGCCGGCTTTATCTGTCGAAGAAGAAGCTGTGACACCGGTTAAGATAGGCAGAGCCCGGTCGCCGGCGAGAGAGCATGTCGTAAGCGCGAGACATATCCGCGAGATGAAGTATGAAAATCACCAGAGGAAAACATGAGCGGTAATCTTGGAGGAATGGTTATGGGAGAGAGAGAGAGAGAGAGAGAGAGACGGCTTACAGTGCCACGGAGAAAGAGAGAGCGTGCGAAAGAGAGACGAAGAATGTGTGTGCGCGCGCGCACTGGCCTTGGATGAGCGCGCCACTAAAAATAATTTGATGTGTCCATTACTGATTAGAATCGTAAAGAATTTAACAATCCTGATTTCTCTTAACGATCTCGGTTACTTAACGCTCGTATTTACGATTCTTTTAGTACTTTATGAATAATAAATTGGCCTATGTGGAAATATGAATCTAATCGCATTCAGTACCCTCTGTTATCTGTTACCAAATGATGAGATAATGAAAAATGTAAACAGAACATAAACAACTAATCAGAAATAATAAAATGCAATTATTCCAAAAACTGTTTACACAGACTTCTTAATAGCTTGTCACAGACCTTTTAGGGGGGAAATGGTCCTAACTATATTTTAAATGAAAATCTTTTTAAATTTCATTTCTTTTCATTCACACATTTAGGTGAACTATTTCTTAAAAACAAATCAAATCTAATTCGTGGGTCGAAGAAATTCACTAAAAAAGTCTTTCAAATCCAATACGAGTTATTAATTTACATTTCAGATAGAAAATGTATTTATTTCTCAGAGACCATTTCTAGTTACACTATGGTGATGGCTGTCCAGAATGACACCAAAACATCTTTGTGACCTACTTCCTGCCTAGCACCATCAATATCCTTCAACAAAACACTAGCCTCAAGAAAGCATATCAATTACTGACCATAGAAGGCACCGGAGATATCCAAATATATGCTATTTGAATATGATAGCACTGAAAAACAAATGATCTCTCTTTCCCTGAAGGATAAGAGGGCTTACCATCTTTTAGTATTAAATCCAGTCCTGGAAATTAAGCAGGGGTACTTAATGGGTAGCGAATTGCTCAAACTGTAGCTCTCACAAAGAGCTGTGAAATTTCACAGAGTGTCCCTAGATCAAATAACAAATCAAACCCTAAAATAATCACTGAAGGTCATGAAACCACAGCTCTAGTTTGCTGAATTTAACTGCATAAAATGCACACAAAAAGATCTTGAAGTGTTTATAATCCCATAAAAACTGTAGCTGGCATATTGATAAAATAGGCTTAACCTGTGATCACAAGACTGACTGACTTACCTCATAGTCTTAACTACGAGATAAAGACTTATTGAAATATTGAAAGAGCTCCAAGCTCAAAAGGCAGAGTGCTGACTCCTGAGGAATGATGCATGGTCGTCATAGCAACATAATCTGCTTTGAAGGGGACACTGTGGCGATGTCACAGAGCAACAAGGTCATTAATATCCCGGCCTGTTATAAGGAGGAAATACTATTTGCTCATAATGCACTTATACCTGCGTGTGATCTCATTTCAGACATTCAAACCGCTGTACATCACGCAGCGATATTTACACACCGGTATGGATTAGCTGTTTAACGGAAGCTAAATAATGCATCTTAAATCAGATCAAAATCTATTCGGATTTATCCTACCACAAAGTTTACAATGGAATCCATTGTTAGTTCATAATATCTAAAGAATAAAAGCAGTGTGTCTGCAAGAGACTGACACAACTAGCATTTATCTTATGTGTATCTGTGACAAGTTCACCTAAAAGCACCCGTGTCCTTCTGTACGGCTGTCACTCAAGCACCCTGCAGCAGGAAGTAGCCTGCACTGCATTGCCATGGATTCTCTGTCTCCATGACAACCAGCTCGAGCGAGGGGTGTGTCAGCGGGGTAGGAGTATGGTAGCCGGATGCAAGAGGATCTGTCTCTTTTTTGTCTTTTAACACCCTGTAACAAATGTGTAAAGTTCATAGTACAACAAAACTATTTTTAAAATAAATAATATTACCCTTATATAACAGGGTTATTATAATTCAATAGCTTTAAATAATGTTACTAATAAACATGAATAACATTATTGAAAATCTTATTTAAAATAAGGTTCCCATACTCCACAGAGAACCAATGATTTGTAGCTAAATTAGTTTCTAATGTGCAGATTTACAGCCACATATTATGACATCATAATGTCAAAGAGCGTTTGTGTGTGTGTGTGTGTGTGTGTGTGTGTGTTTGTTTGATTTTTAAAATGCCATCAAAGTGTCTGCATCACGCAGTGACGACCCCAAGCTCGAGTGTTGGTTACATAACTGACCATTTAAAGAGTTTTCACACACTTCAAACCTTTTTTCCCCAGTGAATAACAATGTGCTTGTGCGGCGCTTTGTGTTAAATCATAGAGGGGCTGCAAAGTTTTGGGAAATGATGGTATGTGTGAAAGAATGCGCAGGTAAATGGATGAATTGTGCTATACTTTGATGCACTTACAAGTATACTTATTAGATATCACTGGCCTTAACTGATTAATCAATCTTTTCAGTTTTTTTTTTTTTTTTGCTTATACTATATTAATCCAGGGAATTACACCACCGCTCAAAAGTTTGGGATCCATAAGACTTGTAATGTTTTTTTACATTTTAAATTATGCTCATCAAGGCTGCATTTATTTGATCAAAAATGCAGAAAAAACTTTAATCTTGCAAAATGTTATTACAATATAAATTAATGGTTTTATTTGAATATACTTTAAAATAGAATTTATTTCTGTGATGAAAAGCTGAATTTCCATCAGCCATTACTCTAGTCTTAAAAGCCTTTTTTTTCAGAATTCTTTGATTTATAACAAGTTTTAAAAAGAATAGCATTTATTCAACATTTAAATCTTTTCTAACAATATCAAGCTTTGCTATCACTTCTTATCAATGTAGCACATCCTTGCTGAATAAAAGTTAATTTCTTTCAAAAAGAGAAAGAATACAAATTTACTGACCTCAAACTTTTGAACCGTAGTGTATATTTTAGGAAAATATTTCTATCTTAAATAAATGCTCTTCTTTTTAACTTTTTATTCATCAAAGAATCCGGGGAAAAAAAAGTATCACAGGTAAAGCAAATGCATATAAAATATATATATTTAGGATTTTAAAAACAACGTAGCCAATTTCTTTACGTCTTAGGTAACCGTTTTCGAACTGTACGCAAGAGAGTGCCCATTTCAAACTACCATCAAGTATTGAACCCGACAGACTTAAAAAAAAAAAAAAAAAAAAACATGGTCAGAAAGATTAGAAAAAATTTAATTTATACCTTGATGCATCAAAACTGTCATAAGACCCCACAGTGTAGTGTCGAAAGAGCTTCCTTCTCTCTGATCGGTCTGCCCGGGCATCTGTGAAGACATATTCACAGACATTTACTTTAGATCACCCCAATTATGCAATATTTCAACGTTGCATAGTGCTCAGAGTCAGTGCCACTCAGAAAATGCCATTAAATCCCTTTTTATTCATATTTTCACACAAAACAAAAGTTTCTTCCTGAAAACGTGACCGTGTTCAAGCACTGACTCAGCAAACTTTTAACATTTACATTTCATTATCATCACTTTCACACTGAATATGAAAGGTGCAAAAATAATAAAAATAGAATTTTTGCATAATTGCATAAAAAAAGCGGTCTAGTCACAAATTTGTATTACGGTGCCATATTTCACATGGTCCCAGGTGCCATTTTTTTAAACATATTTAATAATTTATCCACCGTGATACCAACTGTGCTTTAGAAAAATATATATATATTAAATAAAAAAAGCTGCTTACAGTTTCACCAGACAGAACCTTGGCATGCAGATTGTCACTGACAAACTATACCAGCATGACACACACACACACACAAATAAATAAAATGAAATAAAATCACATTTCTTGAACACACGCCATGAGCTAAAAATAAATCCACAATTTATAACAGTGAATTCACCAGCTATACTACCTTCCCTGTTTAATTGCAACCAAATAAAAGCTCTTTGGAAGACAGGGACCATTTGGCCCATAATGGAGCCAAACTAGACTAGTCCTCTGGGAGAGCTCAGGTCAAATATTGACTGTGTTTTATGGAAGGAACCAGGATAAGAGCCAACAAAGCTAATGAAGATATTTTATGTCGCAGAGATTAATCGTCTATCCGGCTCCATTTTCGTTCTTTCGAGGGGGGCATGCGTTCTAGGTCGCTCATACACCAAAATGTTTGTACGACACTAAAATAACTGTTTGCAGGAGACTTGTACAAATGGATAAAAAAAACCACTGGATTAACATCTGAATTCAATCGAATCACCTTAATTTTAAGCACATCCCCAAAAGTGCACTTATGTAAGGACAGCAAATTATATTTGAAGAGGAAGGACGCCCATTAACAGTGGCACAACTAGTGATAATACAGATCCTGTGCAACAGTGTACACATTTATCCATTAATGAGATTCTCAAGGAGTTTGTTCTGCAAGCTGCAGCTTCTGAAAACTGCACCATTTGAATTGTCCTCTGCGGTTCTGTTGATACACGATGATATCAGTAGTCAGGAGGCTGCGTGGGATTCAACACTTTCCCCTTCCAACCTACTCACTGGTTAGCTGTTAAAGTTACAGACGCTCAATTCTTTGGTGAGCTGAAACGTTTTGATGTTCAAACAAAAAGGAGGTTTAGATTCAGCGCAATTCTACAGAGACATCCGCTCTATCCTGTGACTGCTAATGTGAGATGTCCTCCCCATCTGTCAGTTCTTTCAAATATATAAAAATGCGGTATAATTAATATTTTAGTTGATCAAACTGATTTATCAAAACGCGCCCATCTAGGGAGGTTAAAATTCAAAAATAGCATTAAAATCGGCTTTCAAAAATGAATTCTGAAAAGTAAGCTTTTAGCACTCTACAGCTTATATTTTGCTTTCATTTTTGCCATTTATACGGAAATTAATCAAATAATATTGAGGTCAGACTGGATGTCGTATGATGCATCTCATCAAATGAGTAAATCAAAACTGAATCGTTTGAGTGTGCAAGTGAATCATCACACTCTAAGCCTTGACATTGCCATTTATAAATGTGTTTTGCCAGGTTGTGCATTATGCAGTTTTGAGCAATACATGACTTCTCATGCATAAAACTGAACAGAGGAATTTAATATCAAAAGATATAGACATTATAATTAATTGGATGAATAAAATGGCCACCACATTAAGTGCCATCTCTTTTTCGTTCTCTTTCTCACATCCTAATGGAACACCCTGTCAGTTTTCTAGCAGCTGTGTCGTCTTTCCAACGAAAAGCATTTTGGCACATACACACAGAGCCACATGTACTTGACACAAGCGCTGTTCCTCTGTGGACAGTGTGAGGAAAAAAGTCTATTTGACATGAGGGCAAGCAGCAATGACAGTTGCTACAACACCAGATTTCAAACCCCCAGGGGTAACTAGCTGTGTGGTTCACTTGATAAAATTCACAAAGATGCACGACTTGAAGGATGCAAAACTTCAGAGAGTCAGAGCGCACCACTGGAGAGAGAAAAAAAAAGTAATGACTATAATAATTTGTTTTACAACTCTACGACTTGACCACAGTTTCTCACTCAGTTCAGTACAATTCAACTTTATTTGATTTGTCATCTTTGACAAAGCTTAAACACGACGGAGAACTGAATTCGATTGCAAAATGACCACAAGACCATTTGGATATGTTACTACAATTTGTTTGCATTAACTGTTCAAGGCCTCTGAAACGGACACAAAGAGACACTAAGTCATGAGAATGCACGGTTACTTGAAAAACCAAGTGAAAAGACTCAAAACACAAGAAAATAGCCTATTAGAAAAACTAATTTTTACAGCATGAACAACTGCAACTGACATTTCATCGACAATAGAAATCGTTCCTATATAATTGTCCACACTGCAAATAAG
This sequence comes from Carassius gibelio, assembly GCF_023724105.1. Classification (NCBI taxonomy): domain Eukaryota; kingdom Metazoa; phylum Chordata; class Actinopteri; order Cypriniformes; family Cyprinidae; genus Carassius; species Carassius gibelio. The sequence continues at coordinate 6,468,129 of NC_068395.1, read as the reverse complement.
AGCGCAGAGCAAACCATGCAATTATTGGCCGCACAAATCCGTAATTCAACACAAAACTCCTCAGTTTGCAACATCCTCAAATCAACATACCTCCAAAATGAACCTTCTTCCTAGATCTGCTAGTCTCGTCCATTGGTCCCCTTTAGTTCACCCCCGAGTCAATCCGAGAAACACTCAATTCTCCTTGCCTGAGGGGGGATTGCCACTTTTCTCGATCCCTCAGGCCCTGACGCCTAACTTCCCATCTCCAAAAACTCTCGCGTCTCCTCGAGCGCTCAGGTGAGAGCTGACCATCAGCACCACACACATGGAACAGAGAACCGTGGCATTGGAAAAGATGGTATGTAAGCTCTGTTCTCAGTGCTGTGAGAGGGAGAGAGAGTGTGTGAGAGAGAGAGAAAAAAAAGATGCCACAAAAAGAGGAAAAAAAATCTTACTAAGGCCCACTCCTTAGCAACAGGGTTTGTACAGTGTAGAGCATGTTTCCATGGAAATATATCAATCAGGAATGTGCATGAGTGTTGCTCGGAAAGGTTCAAGAGACTTCAGCAGAATACTTGTGCTGTTACTAACCAGTCGATGCTGGATTTAACTGTAGTCGATGTTGAACACTACACTAGATTGTCAAGCAAAGCAGCATGTGCGATGCATCTTGGCTAGTTGTTGGATTCCCTTAAAAATAAGACAGATTTGGGCAACAATCTTCAAAAATTGTGATTATAATAATCCTAAAAGCATCGCCATGGGAAATAAATCAGCGGTCTTTGCAACTATTCAAAAGCGCTTTACCTGAAGCGGTCATGGATTTCAAGACTTCCAATGACTCCCATCTCAACATAGCATTTCTCACCTTTTCACACTGCCGCCCTGCTTCTTTTGCAACACTAGCAAACATGGATGAGATTCAAAATGCCTCAGGTGAAGCTTATACCAAACACAGCTTGCATTTTCACCTCAGATTACTGCTAAAATGTACTTAAACTGATCAAATATGTTGCAAAAAACGAAATTATTGGAAGTAACATAAGGGATAAAATCATGCAAGCTAAAGATCCAGTTTTGTCACAAAATATATATTTGTGTCAATGGCGTGACATGCATTTATTGTCCTGGTCTATTAATTTATTTAATGATATCAAAGGGAGGAACCCCGGCAAAATTTTATGACTGTCTGTCAGGGTCTGTCTACTAAAAATAATCTGACCTTTTTTTATCCACAAGACACGGTTATTTTTTAAATGTACAAATGTCGAAATCATAATTAAATAGCATTTTACCTTGGAAAATATATTTAAAAACTTTTGAATATTTACTTATTTAAAATGTTAATCAATTAATAAAATAATTATCCTAAGGATCTTTACTTAAAATTGAAAGTTTTCTTGAAAATTGTATAAAAGTTTATTTAAAATAAATAAATAAATAAAATCATCATGAGTACTTTTTTTTTTTTTTTGGACATTACTTCAACTAGATTTTTCCTTTCTTTATTCCAGCCACTGTTATTGACTTGCTTTCTCAAAAACTATGCAAGAATTATTTGAACATTCAAAACATTTTAAAGAAACTGGGTCCACTGTTCCCTTAATGCTGGGTTCCTTGGAAAGCTGAACAAGGTTGTCTTTCCATCACAACCAAAAGCACACTTCTTTAGTGTGCCAACAACTTCAGTTACCCGAATGAAGCATGCTAATGGGCAAGCTTTTGCTCTCACTCTGGTTGCTGTGTACATGCTTTCTTTCATGAGAAGTGCCCATACAAGGAATTCCACCCTTTATGATGTCATACAGGGCCATACAAAAAAGCTGCTCGCATACATAAAGCTCGCTTTTTGAATCTTTGGCCATGTTTAGCATGAGAATCAAACTCTTTAACAGTGTAAATAAGTCAGAATGGATGCATTAGGCATCCCCTTTTACTTAAATACTTTCTCGTATAACAAAGACAACTAGGCGATTAACCTAAAAAGAATAAACACTCTGGCACTTTCAAAACATTACTATCAGAGGTTTAACAATGCACCCCAAGCTGGTTGAAAATCAATATAAATATGTGACGATTTAAGTTGGTTGAGATCTTAAACTGTTTGTGATACATTTGGGGGTGGGGGTTTTTATTAATTTACTTCTGAGGGGAACTGACTGTCTTCAGAAAAGTCTAGATACATTTTCTTCTCATGCATTCTCTTTCTAATGCATAATAAAGTACAGCTGTAACAAAGGAAACAATGTATCGCTGCTGTTCCATAAGTGCCACCTGCAGTCAGAGAGTGAATCTGCTTCTCCTTCAGTCCATCTGCTGTTTTTGTTTGATGCAGATATGTTTTGTGTATTATAGTTTCACAAAGCTGTAGTCAGAAAATTCAGAGTTTCTTCAAATTTCAAAATTATACAGTCTAACTTTAATTTAAACCAACTAAGCATAGCAACACTGGCTCAACCAATAGACGGAGTTTGGGGCAGGGCTAGTTGTTTGTCGAACCAATAGCAGACAGACTATTTGAACACTATTTTATTTTACAATTCAGCTCTGAAATCACACACTTCACTTTAATAACAGCATTTAGGTTAGCCGTACAGATGCAGAAGCACTTACTGGGCTGCTGCAGCACAACCTTAAGGCAAATGTCATGTTCCATCACATGACGGGTGAACTTAGATCTTACAGTCTGAGAGCTGAGTCAGCCAGACTCTCGTCCCGAGTCACATGGGCTAATGACTCTCAGGCCAATGACAGCTGTTGTTCACCAAACCTTCATTCTGCTCACCACATGCTGTTGTGCACAGCTCTCCATTTGTTTAGTGTAGCTGCCAATAGCTATCTTACTGTACATGGTCATAACCAACAATCTGGACCACAGCAGATAATTGTGTTGGTGATTTTAAACTTAAGCACGATTGTAGATTAACAACAGGATTTGGATAATTACAATATGTCAAATGCAATGCAAGTGTTTTGCAATGCAAAGCCTTTTACGGTGACTGTTACAAAGGTTTGGATGTGTTTCAATGAAGAAAACATCTGGACGCCTCTATGAAACTTGCACCACACACACATACAGGGCTGAAAAACACACAGTAGCTGCACTGATGTGGAAGGCATTCATTTGGCCCAAAATAACAACTCTCAACAGAATGTTGCCCCTGGCCCCTTCTGCTAGTTTGCACAACGAACATTGAGTGCACACACCAAAGCTACAAAACAGCCAATGATTGCACTTACAACAACAACAACAAAAAAGAAATATTAACACACATTTGCTCTAGAGTCGAGCTATTATTGTTGTTAATGACATTCCTTGGCTCCGTCCAGTTTGGATCTAATGCACAAATCAAATTCTCAGGTGCTCATTCACGCCGATGTTTGACGGATGAATGCTACCATTTGATCTGAGAGGTGGACGTGCGTGCTTTGTGGCCTAGTTGCAAATGAACACTAACTGAATTAACAGCCTGTTATCGCCGCAAGGCTCCTCACATATTCTGCGGGTTATCAGAGCACTGGAGAACAATAGAGTGTGAAAAGACATAATAAGAGGATAGGAAAAAGTGTTTCTTCCCCTCACCTTGTAATATGTTGAACAATTGTGTAATTTGAAGTGTACACTTTATTTGTGATAATTCACCGAAAATAAATATTCTGTCATCATTTACTCATCCTTGTGTTTTTCTAAATTTGTATGATTTTTTTGTTGAGTGGAACACAAAAAAATTTTTTAACAGAGTGTTTGAGCTGGGTCCTTTTCATAGAATAAAAGTAAATTGTAACCAATGGCTGTCAGGCTCTGAAAATCAGAAATACATTATAAGACATTATAAGACGTACCATATAGTCCATTTGACTCAAGTGATATATTGCAATTCTTCTGAAGCCATAATTGTGAAAACCATTCAGACATAAGAATAATAAAAAAATAAATAAAATAAAAAATATATATTATTCATTGATTTTCTCCTTCACAGGAGCACTGAAATCTCATTCAAGTCTACTGAAATATGCTGTCGAAGACATCAACAGTAACATTACATGTCACATTTCTCTTGCATACAAAACCATTGTACAGCTTCAGCTTTGGAATGTAGCACATTAGTGGTATGGACTAGTTTTGTTGTATGAAATAGAGCAACATGAACATTCTGTCAAACAAAATCAAAAACAAAAAGAAAGAAAAGAAAACAGGAATTCAGCTTGATATTTAGTTTTTCGTTCAGGGATGGAAATAATAACCAGCTTGAATATTCGATTTCTACATGTGGGCGGGAACGAAACTCTTTTTTGCTGATTGGTCAGCCGAACAGCCAAAATGTGCCATCAGTTCTTCCTCAGTTTCACGCATAGTATACACATTCTCAACACGTTTATTGCAACTACATTTCTTCTTTTTCTCATCAAACCAACCAGATTAACGAATAACTCGACAAAACCCGTACTGGCATAGAGCCTAGACAGGCCTTTCTTCTGTGTAGACATAAAATTCACTACTCTTTGCATCAGTTGTGTATGGCAGGGTTTGATGGCTGTCATAGCCTACACCTGAGCGCACCCAGAAAGTCAAAAAAATAAATAAATTAAGATATAAATCTGATATTACGTGTACATTAAAAACAAAAAAGAAAGAACATGCAGGGTGTAGGCTTATTAACTTTCACACAAGATCCGCCATTTTGACAATCTTCTGAGGTGTATAATATAGTTGTATTTTCTTAAATTTATGGGACAAGTTGCTTAGGATTATTTTACAACATGTTAAAAAAGTGAAATTCACAATTCTCTGCCATTAAATGGGGAAGTGGAAACAGGACATTTTAACTTACTTACAGTTTGTATAGAAAAGAATCACACCCCTTTAAAATGATCACATCAGTAATTACTAAATGCAACTTATAACATCCACGTTAAAGAAATAAAACTGAGATGTCAGAAAAAGAAAAAAAACAACAGTATGACTGCTGTTCCATTAGTGCCACCTGCTGTCAGAGAGTGAATTTGCAGTCTCAATCAGTACGCCTGCTGTTTTTATTTTGTGCAGATGTTTTATGTAGTATAGATTCACAAAACTAAAGTCTGTTTTTGTTTACAATTTATACACATCTAATGCAATTATACAATCTAATTTTGATTCAAAAATTGCTCTTTCAGCATGTATACAGCATCTTTGTTCAGATCGTGATTGCCTCTAATTTTGAACTGAAAGAGCGCAGGCAAAGCATTAATTCCTTTATATTAAGACATTTTTGGTCTTATTTCTTTTTTTGATTCAGGGTTTGTTTTAAAATGTCAATTTAGTTTTGTTATTTGACATACTTCAATTTCACAAAGAAATGTGCAGCATTTTTGTTCAAGCAATAATAAAAGGACACCTTTTCATTTATAATTTGTCTTAAATCTCATTTTGCAAAAAAAAAAAAAAAAAAATGTATTGTGAAATCAGTATCGTGAATCGTATCACCTCATGAGTTGAGTGAATTGTTACATCCCTACACAATATACTACATAAAATAAAATGATAGTAAAATAACACTGTTGTAGGTGAGTAAATAATGACAGAAGTGTCATTTTTGGTGTACTATGCCTTCAAATTGGCATGACAGTGAATGAGATCATGTTTTAAAGTGTGTGTTTGTGTGTAGACACTCACATGGCCTGTCCTCATTGGGTTTGCTAGGGATCTCTTCCACACATTCTGCTGGGAACCAGCCTACATTCCCTCGGGCACTGCCTTCCCAGAATCCTCCTTCCCCAATACTGAGAACTATGTACGAGAAAGTCATCAAAAAAAAATATAAAACACTCTCCTCATTATTTACATACTACATGTGCAGTCCTATACAAAATACCTGCTACACATGCAGCTCTTTTGGCATTCTGACCACATCTCTATGGATGTATACTGTACATTTACACATGCCAAATAATTAACAAGCCTATGCTGATTTTACCCAGTGAAGTCTTCCCTCTTTATCCACTGAAACCTCTCTAGTTCATCTCTTTCTGTTTGTAAAGTGTTGCTAGCTCTGGCCAGGCATCGCCTGGTGCCGAAGGGCAGAATCTGTGAATTCTTGCTCTCCATATGGCAGGAGAAACTGCACTCCTTGCTACAAACCAGCTTTTCCATGCATTTTTCCATGCATTTGGTGCACACACTCCAAAATGTCCGTATTTACTAACAATAATATATGGTTTAATTAAGTAGTTAAATTGAAATCATAAAATGAGATACATGTACCTTTGACCCTGTCGTTCTTATACAAAGCGATTTCTCCCTCGCCCTGTGGTTGGTAAGACTTGACCACCACGTAGTGTCTTCCTGGAACAGCACTGTACAGCTTGCGTTTGGACCCTGGAGTGTCCATGCCAGAGTAGACATCCCTGTTGGCACGGGGACTGGTAGGAATTCAAGAAGCAAAATCTGAATATTAAAATAATACAATTATAATATGATACAATACAACACACACACACACACACACACACACACACACACACAATATATATATATATAGATATATATAGATAGATAGATAGATAGATAGATAGATAGATAGATAGATAGATAGATAGATAGATAGATAAAATATAATACCACACAGATGTCAATTTAATATATTATAAATTCTAACAATAATGTGCCATATTTATCCTTTTCTGATATATTTTTTTCTTAAATACATTTATATTATAGTTATATTACACGCATACACGCACATTAAAATATTATTTACATATTATATATATGAATACACGTCACACCTCTGTTTATCAGTTTGCACTGGCTACCAAAAGCTGCTCGCATAAAATTCAAGGCATTGATGTTTGCATACAAAACCACCACTAGCTCTGCACCCATTTACCTAAATTCATTAATTCATACTTATGTGCCCTCTAGAAACTTGCATTCTGCAAGTGAACGTTGCTTGATTGTGCCATCCCAAAGAAGCACAAAGTCACTTTTACAGACTTTTAAATTAAATGTTCCCTCCTGGTGGAATGACCTCAATGACTCAATCCTAGCAGCTGAGTCCTTAGCCATCTTCAAGAATCGGCTTAAAACACATCTCTTCCATCTTTATTTGACCCTCTAACTTTAGCACAAACTATTCTAATTCTGTTCTTTAAAAAAATTAAATTAATAAATTTAACTACTTTCTGATCTTTTTTTAATCAATCTATTTTCTTTTCACTTTTTAAACAATTATAATAAAGACCCCTAACACTAGCTTGCTCTATTATTTTTGTAGTCTATCTGTTTTCTTTTTATTTATTATATTATTTAAAAGCCCTTGCTATGTGTACTGCGTTACGCTAACTGAGACTTGTGATAGCACTTATACATCATTGCTCTTTTGTTGTTTTTGATTGCTTCCATTGTCATCATTTGTAAGTCGCATTGCATAAATGTGTCTGCTAAATGACTAACTGTAAATGTTAAAAAAGAATATTCTTTAAATATTAAAAAAGCAAACAATGTTTATTAAGGTTAGGTTTTAGACAGAAATATTTTGAGATATTCTCAAACCTCTAAGCTTATTTTTGAATGGGGTTAGATGAAGGCAGAAAGCTAAAGGTCCTCTAAAATAGAGTCTGGCAATGTCTATGGTACACTAGCATACTACGAGACCACAGCTATTAAAAGTATAAGGGCTCCCTCTGCTGGATACACACCATAAATAGACATTAAAGCCAAGATGTGCTCCTGGACTTGTGTTTTACAAGCAGAAATTTTGAGTGTAGCCTTGGGCCAGTCTGAATCATTAACTCATCCAGTTTATGGCAGCTGAGCCCTGTCCTGAAGTGACTCGGAGTGTAACTTCATCCACTCAGTGGGAGCAGATGGCCCCCATCCAAAAAAAAGTAATAATAATAATTTGTTCTCCAGAAAAATGCTGACATTAAAGACTCAAGCAAAGAACATTCTCGACGATGTTGTTAATGAAGGTGTTAATGAGGGCGCGATGGGCCTAAAAATAACATTGAAAAGAACTCTCACTGCAAAAGAACATCCAGTTTTCAGATGACATGCATAATCTCAGAGGCACATATACTTAATTTCTCTGCTTTCAGTTTAACATATAAACTTAGAAAGATGGCCGAATGCAAAGCTATTTCAGATGCTTTAAATATAATTAAAAAAAAAAAAAAAAAAAAAAGACACAATGCTGAACAAATCAGGGTTAAAATGGCCATCAAGAAAAATATAGAGTTCACAAACCTGAATTCTGGCATTATGAAACACAGCTGTCGGTATAAATATCGTATGGCATCATACAAGCAACTTCCTGTTCACACATGACATGCCCTACCTCACAACCTCTCAAGGTCCCGGTGGCATCTGGCGACTTCAGTGTATAGGAGCAGGTGAAATTGGGACAAAGCACCTACATGTGCCCTCTGTGTGCTTCCTGCTTTTTTAAGCCTCCACTGAGAACCTCTCAATGTCACCGCCCAAAGTCAACACACCCAGATAAGCCTTCTTACGTAATAAAGCTTGACAAAGATGGTACAGATGTGATGTGCTTTTTTTGGAGCCAGCAAAGTGTTTACGCACTAAACAGCCCTGAACTGATACACTTGGTTTCTTACTTTAAAATGAAAAATGTGCGAAAATTGTGATGATACATGGAGAATACCAAAAAGTGGAAACACAATCTGGAACAGCTGTGAGAAAATAACCATATGAAATATGATCCAAACAGCACACTGTGCCACATTTTAAAAGCAAACTAAATCGGCCGCACAGTGCTGCGAAATTAACTCTCAGCTACAAACTGCAGAAAATCTGTGCAGCCAATCAGATTTAAGTGCTGAAAAAAACAAAACAAAAAAACTATAACATATTTTAAGCATAAAAAAATACCAGAAATATAACTTGCTACCGACTGTAGATATATGTATAATCATTATTTATTTTTTTTTGGCTTATATCGCTTGCTGATATCTAATGATTAACTTTCAAATGGCTTTACGTACAGAATCTACACCAGCTGGAAGACAAACAAGCATATTTCAGCAAACCATAAATGAGTGGTTTACTCATTTAGTGCACCGCCTATGGCAGCCAACCGGTCTGCCAATGTAACTAGCTGTCAAAACCGAGCAGCGAAAGCTTTCTTATCCAGCTTCATCCAAAGACAATTACATAAGCTGCGCTTCGCATCTTATTTTTGGAGGAAAACAGCAAAAAAGAGTTAATGTGGGCTGAGGTATTTATGCAAAACAGGGAGGAAGGAAACAAGGCCAGTAAGTGTTAGAAATCGGTTCAAGCGCTGCACGTATAGTCACATCCACAGGTCTATTTTTAATCAAGCTTGAAGGAAATAAGGTCTCATCATCTTTAAGATTTTGAAACCAGTATATGACAACAGTGGCAGATTAGCTGCTATAGCAAACGCTTGGCTAGCACATAACTGCGCATTCATACAATGAAATTATGTTTATATAGAGTTAAACTTAGCTCATTTTAAATCTGGCTTCATTTACCTCTGCAGGAGTTCATTAAACACTGGTGATTTTACCGGGGTCTGGCTGTGTGTATTGTTTACTTGATTAGCATGTTGCAGGCTAAAAGCTACAGGATGTGTTATTCAACTTGTCCATTACACTAAGACTTTATGAACTTTTGGTTCTTTATGAACAAGTTGTTCATTTTTAAAGGGGGGGTGAAATGCTTGTTTTCACTCAATATCCTGTTAATCTTGAGTACCTATAGAGTAGTACTGCATCCTTCATAACTCAAAAGTCTTTAGTTTTATTATATTCATAAGAGAAAGATAGTCTGTACCGATTTTTCCCGGAAAAACATGACCGGCTGGAGGCGTGACGTGTGAGCTTTTGCGTTGAGAGCGTTTGGAAGTTGTGACATTACCGTGAGGAAAAAAAAACATCATCCAAAACAAGCCATGGCTAACAATCAGATTCAGCCGTTTATTTATGATCCAGAATCAGATCCCGAGGCTGAAACTGAACGAGAGCAGCAGCAGCAACGACTCGCTCCGAGCGGGGCTCGAACCCGGGTCTCCGGCATGGGACGCGGACACACTAACATGGAGGCAGAGATATTTTAAGCAGTTTTACTCACTGCATGCCTTTCCAACACACGATCGTGACCCTTTTTCGTTGGGATTGCATCATCCTTAAGAAATAAACGATACGCAAATCCGTCGTCAAACTGGGCCTTGTTTGTAAAACAAGCATCTTCGAAATGCAGGGAACAAACAAAAACACTTGCACAACTCCGTTGATGCTCTGTAAAAACAAACTCCATCCACTGATCCCTTAATGCTGTTTTTTCTTTGGTATTCTGTGCAGGGTTGTCTTGCCCTGGCAACCAAAAATACACTTCTTTTGTGACATTTCGCGACGCTCTCGCTCTGATCAGTGAAGTCTGTTGTGCTCTCGGTACTCTGCTATACGGGAGCGCGCGCTCTTCCAGCAGAAGTGCCTTAGGACCCATATAAGGAAATTCCGCTCCATCTAACGTCACACAGAGCCATACTCGAAAAAAACTTTCAGAAACTTGTGACAAACCGGAAGGAGTATTTTGGGAACAAAAATACTCCTTCAAACGTACAACTTAATTTTTGAAACTTTGTCCATGTTTAGCATGGGAATCCAACTCTTTAACAGTGTAAAAAACTCAGTATGCATGAAATAGCATTTCACCCCCCCTTTAATGACAAAAAAGTAAAGATAAAAACTTCACAAGGACACTTTCCAAATCACAGTGTGGTAATGGTCACGGCAAAATGTAAAAATCTTAAAACGTAAATACCACAGTACTTGTTTACACGGGTAGATCTTCAAAACAACTCCAAACAAGCGGCATGCTGTATCTACAACATGACCTTTACTGGCATGAGATGGAGTGTCTCATATTTCCCTTGTTTATAGCGGTTGACAAATGGCAATATGATGCTACAACTGACTACATCTGCTTTGGTTCCATTCTGAGCCTCTGAAGAGCAGCCATATTATCTAATACCCCAGAAGACACATACACACCGACCGAAAGTGACACACTCACACATGTACACACAACATACGGACATAGCCATAGCAACTGCTGCTGTAACTAAGGAATAGCGTTCCATTTGAGCAGCACATGCAGGCACGGAAGCCAATGATATTTCCACGGGTTCGACACTGGCACTAGCTGGAATCAAAGACCCTATATTTGGGCCAAAAGACCAGATGTGTAGTCTTTGTTTTCGGTTGTTGTCCGTTTTTATTTAGGCTGGCCCGCATCAGCAGTGTAAATGCCATTGTAAAACACGTATAGCACAACAAATGAATCTATATAGGCTGCAGCATGAGAAACGAGAGGAGAACAGGGTCAAATACCAGAGGAGTTAATTCTTCCTTTTTAAAATGACATCTAATTAGAGGAGTTTTTTGCAGTGGAAGTGAGTAATTGGCCTGGCCCACTTACTGTACCGAGTCTGCTCTCGCGCTAGAACCCCTGTTGAGTGACAAGATTCGCACACCCACCGACACACATGCATGCACGGAGACGCACACACTCATGCACACGTGCATGCTGAACTTTCACTACATGACAAGCACCCACGCATGCATTCACTCACAGGGAAATATGTATGCATGGCCACACACACACACATGCTCTCTATCTTTCGGAGCAGATTCTTGCCTCTCACTGTGGCCTAATTGTTTGCCAAGTCTCCATATTGCACCTTTGTATTTTGCGCTTCTATACCCAAAGTCACAAAGCTAAAAAAAAACGACAGCCCGGGCATCTGTCCAACCTTATCCTGGATCAGGTGCATATCGCATTGCAAATGCAACCAAACCCTGGCTGCTCAGGTTGTTTTTCAGACAGATGTCCAAATTTGTCGCCATTTCTTTTCATGGCCATAAGCAAATCGCATGGGTTTCATATGTACCATTCAATGCTAAAGTCACATACTGTAGTTATCTATATGCCGTTATAAATGTATTTGTCATCATCTGATTTATTTTGTGAATCAAATTAGGAGAAATGTTGAAGTATGTCCCAGCTGCTCTATTCATTTTAATAACATTGAGGCTTTTAAGTGTCAAAAAGGAAGCAAAGGCACTATAAAAAGTATTGTATAAATAGCACATACCAAGTGTTCTGAAGCAATAGAATAGATTTGTATAAAAATAAAAAATCTGAAACAACGTGAGGGTGAGAGAACAAAACTTTTGTAAAAACTAGAAAAATTATTTAATATTTTTTTGCAATACAAATTATTTCTCAGATGTACCCTTTTCAAACGTATATAAAATGTATGCTTACATAAAAGAAACCAAAGGAGGTTTCAAAATATTATTTTATCTTAATACAATGCACTTTAAAAATTAATAGTTTATTCATTATTCAATACGCCGCCAGGGGAAGCTCTGTTCACTTAAAAACAACGTTTACATATTAAATACTCACTCAGTAGAATATTTTTCTGGTTTTCCCTAACGAATGTATGATTATGGTACATGTTTTACATCCTGCTTAACCATATTCTCAGTAGTTGTTTTATTTATCGCTATTCAAAATGTCCATATCTGAGACATACTGTAAATGTGACCCTAGACCACAAAACCTTAAGTCTTAAGTCGCTGGGGTATATTTGTATCAATAGCCAAATACATTTTGTATGGGTCAAAATAATCGATTTTTCTTTTATGCCAAAAATAATTACGATATTATGTAAAGATCATGTTCCATTAAGATATTTAGATAATTTCTTACCATAAATATATCAAAACTTAATTTTCGATTAGTAATATGCATTGCTAAGAATTCATTTGAACAACTTTAAATGTTATTTTCTCAGTATTTAAATTTTTTGCACCCTTAGATTCTAGATTCTCAAATAGTTGTATATTGTCCGATCTTAATAAACCTTGGATCATCAATGGAAAGCTTATTTATTCAGCTTTTAGACTATGTATAAATCTCAAATTAAAAAAATTGACACTTATCACTGGTTTTGTGGTCCATGGTTACAAATACACATCTGATTTGATCAAAAATTCTGATTTGCTGTCATCAGGGCTCCAGACAAAAAAAGCAATTAAGGAGCCACTGGCTCATATAAGAAACACCAAAAAAAAAATTAAGTGCTTTTATCATAATTTTAATCCATCTCGCATATGTCCTGGGAAAAAAGGTTCACTTAAAGTGGGAATGTCTTTTCCAATTTGAGAGCTATACAGTATCTTATGTAGACAAAGGTTAAGTAAAAATGTGAATATGCAATATAGTGCATACATTAAGAAAATCCTCCTTATTATGGTTATTTTTCTAGCTGACTAATGAGCTTATGGACGATGAATGGTTATTCTGAGGTGAAAGATTGTTACGTGTCATTGCTTTTAAGCTTTACATGTTTTCTGCAGTTTGAAACAATGTATGAGCAATTACATTTCATCAAGCTGCATATTGAAACATACCTTTTGATGTTCATTCATGTTTATTTCATATAGAAGTCAAGAAAAATATATAATGGGTAATGTGCCACTTGAACTGAGGCACTAAAGCGATCACTCACGCTACATTAAAGAACGCCAAAATGTTTGAATTTCGCTATGAATTTGGCTTAATTTTAAAACTTAATTATGGATCTTATAACCTGAAAACTCCAAAAAGTAACAGAAAAAAACAAGCATCTCTGCAGTCCAGTCCGTATCCCATAGACCAATTCCCAAAACTTGACCAATTTGCATCCACACATGGCCTTTTAAAAATAACACAGATTTGCCATAAATAAGGGCTCTAAAAACAACTTTTTCCTCACAGAAAAGGACACGCTCCAGCCTGGACATGAGGGACCCACTCAAAACTAGACACACGGAGACAGTAGTCACCTCAAGTCCCATCACTCCCTTCTGGGACAGCAACTCACCTGCAGTGGCGCTGAGGGGTCTGTCTCCGTGTGTCTCCCTCCCCCAGGCGGCCCAGGGAAGGGGAACGGCTTCTTGCGGAGCGTCCCCCCCGGGCCATGGTCTTCACCGTGCCATTGGGGCTGTTCTGCATCTGCTGGGGGTGGCGGGGCGAGAGGCTGCGCAGGGGGGAAGCGGCAGGAGAAGGCGAGCGAGAGCGGTCCAGCGGTAGCTTGTTGACGTTCAGGTTGTTGTCGCTGTTGGAACGGAGCAGCACACGTGGGGCGGCAAGAGTGCTCCTACCCTGGTGCTGCGGTGGCCTGCTCCGACCCGTGCCTGCCGGTGCCTCCCGGAAAGGCACTGAGAGAGATACAGAAAGAAAGAGAGTGATTAAATAAAACGAAGACTGTTTATACACAGTGTGAAGTTGACTTTCAACTACTCCGTCTTATTTAAAGTAGTTCAGCTTTTTTAGGTGTCCTTCATTCCATTGAAAGTGACAATAATTAGAGCACTGTAACAAGTGTTCAAGTACAAGCTGCTAGACTGTGCTTCAGCTTTTTATTACATACAAGGAACTCTGTCACAATAAAAGACTGTCTGCTGTCTGCTCATCACCCAGTTTGATGCTCATTTATTGAATTAATGAATCCATTTGTTGCTGCTGAATTTATGTCATCCGCTGTCAGAAATGAATCAATGTTGCACATCTAAATCCATAGACAAATTCTAGTCAAAGGAAAAATCCAGGTTAAATGAGCTAAATAATTTGTTAACACTTTACAATTATGTTCAATAAAATTAGTTAACTAACTTGGATCATTTCTTCATATACAGTACTAATGCATTTTCAAATTTCAAGTTGTATACGATTACATTATTTGCTGTATTATGAAAGAGCATGATTTATTTTTTTAAGTATATTTATACATTAACATTAACCTAGATTAATAGATGTTGTAAAAATTTTAAGCTTATGTTTTACAATTTCTTCAACTCACCCCTCAGTTTACAAAAACCCACAAAATCGGTATTTGCAAACTGAAATCATTTAGGGACGTAATAGTGGTGGATTCTATGAATTATTTATGTAATGTTTAATTAAAAAATGGTTGTTGGTAGATATGTAAAAACAGCAGATCATCCTTTTTGAGGTAAAATTACTTTCCTAGGTCGATAGACTTTTTACTATTTACTCATTTAATTCCTCTGGGTAAAGTCTGCTCCATGTAAACAAAGTATATATTACTTATTGGTATCCTTAAGGGTATCACATAAAAAGTTAGCAGGCTTACTGTACTTAAGTGCGTCATGAAAGAGTGTCATATCTTTAAAGCTGAAGTTTGCCGTTTTGTCAATGTTAAATACACTCCCGTTTAAAAGTTTGGGGTTGGTAAAATTTTTTAATGTTTTAAAAGAAGTCTCTTATTCACCAAGGATCCTTCAGAAATCATAATATGCTGATTTGCTGCTAAAGAAACATTTCTTCTTTTTTATATTTTTGTGGAAAGAATACTTTTGTCTGTTTTACTCTTCTGAACAGATAAAAACTGTTTTAAAAGAACATTAATTTGAAATAGAAATATTTTATAAATGTATAAATGTCTTTTGATCATCAATTCATCAGCACCTAAAAATTTAACCTTGCAGAATCAACTTTTTCATTATTTAAAAAACTTTTGAACAATAGTGTACTTTCTTCTATTCCAGCATAATACGCAGAGATAAGCACACATATTTGTAAGTTGTTAACACTGCGTGTTTTGTTTTTTGTTCATTTTGTTTTTTTATTCCAAATTAGGCCAACATAGTGACACTGGCTCAACCAAATAGAATGTGGGGTGGAGCTATCTGTTTTAGCCGACCAATGGCAGAATGTTTGGGAAACCTGTCTGAAAACAAGCAGTTTGGTGTTGCTAGTAGAGCAAACAAACGCCAACTTCAGCTATAACTTTAACTTCAATGCCCAATAGAATTTAAAAAAGCTTTTTTTTCTTCTTTTTTTACAAACTGAGAGATGAGAGATGAGTCAAATACATTTCTTCTGGAAATCAACAAAGTTACATCTTAGTACTCCTTTAATACAGTAACTGAAGTGTTTTTTTTGTTTCTTAAACAACAAGACAATGCCGATCACTCCGGTCTCCAGAGAAATACACCCACAGCAGCCAACTTCTCTGGTTCCAAGGTGATATGTACACATTTCAGGACCAAATGAAGCATATATCTCCACAACCCCCCCCCCCCCCCCCCCCTTCTTAAGGCATCGGGAAATCCCTTGAGTTCACTGTTCGCACTGTATGCATGATGAATTTCTATAATTACTTATCTGCTGCCACGTTAAAGGTGGTTCAAGAAGACGTTTATCCAAAGGAGCGTGTTTCTCAGAAACACTAGGCCACTGAAAGACACAGTTCACACATGAACTAGATATCACTTGTTGGGTGAGACAAACGCTATAAATATATTCTGAAAAATAACCCAGGAGAAGCATAAAGAAGAATTGCGCCACTAAACACACATCAGTCTCTGCTGTTCATTTAATATGCTGATGTAATGGCAACCTGGAGCTGTTAGATCACCTTCACTGTCATGGCAGGTTATGACAAACAGTCTAAGAGATACATATCCTCCTGTTCATTATTATAAAGGCTACTTTAGGGGGTTATTATGGCAATAATGTACAAACCCAACCCCCACAAACCGTGAAGAAATCTGCCAGGCCCCCACTGATGTGGCAGGAGATGCCACATGAAACCTGCCAATGAAAAGAAACCAACGCTGAAAATGTCACAAGAAGAAAAAAAACTGACATGCTTTATATAGGCACCAACTGGTTTATTTCCAGCACCAACTGAAGACAATGACATCACAAGCACATTGGCTGCCGGAACACGTTGATGAAACAGCAAAATAACCTTCAAACAAGTGAAATCAAAGTGGAAACATTCCAACTGCAACATTCTATATACTGTATATATATATATATATGGGAGGCTTGAAAAAAAAAAAAAAAAAAAAAAAAAAATATATATATATATATATATATATACATCAGCACGAAGTTGACTGAATTCCTTGCAGAAGGAAATGACTCTCTCAAAGTGATGTTCTCTCCAACTCAGACTAATTCACTCTTGGCCCCACGAGATTCAACTTTTGTTATAATCCGTCATAATATACGATTGAACTCAAAGACTTTTTTCCTTACAGAAAAAAAAGGTCTGTGTAGCTCTAACACTGGAGTTCTGAGCACTAATCCCATGGAACAGAAGTCACCCAATATCAGACCCTGCTCTAAAAACCCCAAAAGATCACTTCTTACCTTCTTTCTTGAAGGCATTCAGTAAAGACTTCATATCTCCACTGAGTTTATTGCTTAATAACTCCCTCGGAATGTCCGTTTTCGCCTCGAGGAACTTGGAAACAGAAGGTCAGGTTCTCCTGGACTGGGGTTCCTCGGTCAGTAAAGCACAACAGAGAGGGTTACGGAGAAGGCAAGCACTGTGGTGACAGTGCCCGCTCCACATGATGCCGTCTGTGACTGCGAGAGGAAACGGCAGTGTGCACAAGCCTCGCACGTTTCTTCGCTCTATCTCTCTCTCTCGCGCTGACACACATACATACACACTAACTCTCTCGCTCGGCCTCAGTTTCTTTCCGTTTCGCCCCGCCCCCTTTCCTCTCTCTATCTCTCTTCCTCTACATCACTCTCTCCCCGCCACCAAATCATTCACTGTACTATCAGTCCAAGCCTCCCACTGTTTGGTTTCCTCTAGGTAGACAAGGCAGAAGACTGATTGGAGTGTGTTGTTGAATCAGCTGTGTGACAAGACCATGCTGGGATAATCTGATTCAAATCACCACCATTATGACACAAAGTACTGAGATGAACACAGTTGCCCCAAAATCCGTCATTTTCGGCCCATCAGTGGCTGGTGATATCATCAGAAGGGTTTTTTACATTTGCTGGCGACCACCCACCAAAGATGCAATCACGACTCTTGAATTAACTTGACAATGAGAAGTTGTCATTGATTAGGGATTTTAACCCTTGTTGGCTCTCCGAAACAGCTGTATGGGAATCAAGCCACCAAGTGTTGCTAAGCAACCCAGGGATGGATGTCTAAATTAGTCAGTGCAAGTTGCCGGGTTGTGAATTCTCCTGTTACCCATGTATGTATGTGGGCTGTCCTTTCACACTAGCAATTCACAATTGCCTCTCAAGCTCTCTTTCCCTCTCTCTCTTTTTTATTCCCCTCCTCCCATTTTCTGGCATGAGATGAGGAAAAAAAAGGGATCTTTGAGGAAACAAGGAAGGAAAGAACTCTTGCATATTAAAATCTGTGTCAGGTTATGATGTCGTCAGCATAGATATGGATATAGAGTTAATAAATATACAGAGGGACCCCAAAGTCTGAGCCCACTAGTCCAAATCGTTACATTTTGCTTTATATTCTAATGAAAATATACATGAACTGCTTTATTAATGACAGCATTAACAAAAGATCCCCCCAAAATCCCAGATTTTCAAGAGTGTCTAATGACTTCTGGACCCCACTGTACGTCTTCAAATGTACACCGCTGATTAGATGACTTGTACATAGCAGGGATGGACATAGCAGAACAATAAATCCAACATAATGTGTGCATCATTAGAAATCTCAATTCCATCTCTGTGGTCTAATGAGCCAGCAAAAATGATAAAACTGACATCTTCTCACATCTAATTCAGCTCTCACACAAGTAATAACGCCATAAGCGGCAAAATCGTTTCAAACTGGTTCCCAGTGGGAGCTGTGAATGTGTTTTCAGGGAGCGGTTCTGATATGGCCATGTTTCAAAACAAAACAAGCTCCGCTTTAAAATAACCCAAAGCAAACCCTGTGAGTTACGTCTCTACGGACAGCCTCCTCTTTCTTTTTGCTTTCTTCTCATTCTTCTGCTCATGCTATTAACACCCAACCTTAAAAAAAAGTGCCAATCGCCTTTGCTTCGGTTGCTTTGATTCATCTTCCCTGATAAAGAAAACATCCTTTCTTATGTGTGTCAGCAATTTCCAAATCCTTCGCCCCTTCCAGACCAACGCTAATTTTCACCCAATTAAAGACTCTATGTAACAATCAATTCCTCCGGACCTTAGAGGGGCCGACCACCGCAGCTGGTATCCACAGTCTCATTAAATCAATTGATCATTAAATTGCACTTGAAACTGTATCTCAAACCAAAGAGCTTAACCTATTTAATCGAAGCTGCTGTAGGCTTGAACTTGGGTGGTGAACTGAAATCCATCACTCTGTCATGCTTTGAATTTGGCCTTGTTTATAAACCATGATTAAAACTCAAGATGGTGAATTATATTTCCCAGTGGCCCCAATATCTAATATAGACTGGCAGAATGCAATATGAGCCTGTGTGTGAGTGTGTGTGTGTGCATGCATTTGCATGAGCACATATACATGCATTTCTTCCATAATTCACACAATATTTGAGTGCTCTTTGAAATCGGCGCCATTTCACATGCTTTAACAAGTAAGTCGATAATAAGCCAAGCTCCGAGACCTCCTTGGCTTCTCAACTGCGACAAGTGCACACAAGGCAAACTCACATCCCTTAAGCCAATTATTGTGTGGATCCGGGAACCATGACAACCACCGGGTTGCATTAAATGGGACATCCATTTACATACATAACTACAGTCGATGTTTTAAACATATATGTATGGTGAATGCAGCACATAAGCAAACAAAATCCGATGGATTTCGCCAATGCAAAGCCTTCCCAATCGGTTCGAAGTTGTGAAGATCAAAGCTCTGACACTGTGCCCTCCGCTGTGGTCTAACATGTGACACATAATTACCAGATCCCCTGCTACTATGTGCACGAAAATAACAAGCCGTTCCTGTCTCCTCCCTGAGTGACGCATTAGACGCAACGGCAAACTGTGCAACTATTGAAGATTGTTCAATCAAAACCTTATAAAAGCAATATCAGCGCACAGCTGGCCAACCCATTCGTTCCGTCAGAGGCTACTTTCGCCTGAGATTGAAACATTCAGAAGCCTGCTGATTCCCATATTACGTTGATGGAATCTCTGTGTTTCTGTCAGAGCTGTTACTAAAGGGTATAAGGAAAACCTGACAGCTGTTGCAAAGAAGATGCGTACTGTAATGCTAGGCCTTACATCTACACTTCAGGTCAGCTGTATTCTCCAGCTACACTCTTAAAAACAAAGGTTTTCGTTTTTTGCAGAAATGCCACTGAAGATGCATTTTAAGTTCCCCAAAGAATCTTTAAGAGAACAGGGTTTCTGCAGGTTTTATAGACTTTTTATGACCAAGTAAAGAAAAGAAAGGAATAAATTGAATGGAACACAAAAAGCCAATATGGTCTCTAAATGTAAAGGTCTTATATTACCAACACTTCAAAATTCGAAAAATACAACTTCAAACTCTCCATTACTTTGTCATTCATTTTACAAAATAATATATTGAAATAACTTTTACTGTACCTCCTGCAGAAAAAGGGATGTTTGTCCTTTGTATTTTTTCTTTTTTTCCAGTACAACTGTCCAAGGTTTTTAAATCAACCAATTACTTGAGAATTATACAGAAATATTTTGATGACAGACTTTGGCTCAGACATTGCAGAACAACCAACAACATTTGAGGTGCAGAAAATCGTTCTGCTGATTAAAGTTATCCCCTGTACATTCACGCAAAGTCACATGACTTTTTTGATGCGCATGAATCAGTGCATTTCCATCTCTCATAATTCGCATTAACACCTTTTGCACAAGTCAAAAAAATGCACATAAAAAGTAAAAAAAAACAGGCAGATGGATACGCGGTTATTGACAGACAGTTGTTCTAGTTTTAAGCATGATCACATTTTATTTCCTTTCATTCCTCAGAAAACATGACTTCCTCTGTTTGTTCAGTTTGCATCTCACGTAAATGAATCTTGATTTAAGGATGTTTAGATATTTGAATTGGAAATAAAAACTAAAATCCTGAGGAAGATTTACAGTGCATGCAAGATTTAATGCCATGACTTTATGAATTTAAGACCTTATGCTCTGCTTTAAGACCTTTTAATGCCTTAATTTGTGAAAACAAAAACTGTAAAGACTTTTCTTAAGACCTGCAGAAACCACGAGAACCTTCTTCCTCTAAAAATAAACTTTTGTGCAATGGAAAGTTTCCGTGGATGTTAAAGGTTCTTCATAGAACCACAGATGCCAATAAAAAACCTTTATTTTCAAGAGTAAAGTCCTGGAAATGTTATCCCACATTTCAATGTATTATGAATACAGAGGGAAAATGAACTGACAAAGCAATCAAAGTCACTCAATGTCATTTAATAAGCAGGTTAACAATTTTATGGCATGTTAGTGAGACGAAGATTAGCATTGCAGGTCCAAAAAAAAAAACCAGGACAAATGTGACAAAAAACTTGAACGTGACAATTCTGATCAAAAAAAAAAAAACCTAGGACTTGATAATGGCCTAAATTCAGTACAGGAAATAGTAGGAATTCTGCTGGTGTGTGAGTGTGTGTGTGTGTATATGGATGAGTCTCCTCTTCCTGTAAGGTCTGTAGCTTATGTAGGTCAGCTCCACTGAGTAACGCTCTCTCTCTAGATGCACGCTTGGGTTCGGCGCATTAAATCATCTATAGGGTGCAACGACAATCAGCAATGCCTGTGCACATAACCTTCAGATACAAATATCACTAATATCATCATTTATAAAGCATAACACACATGTAATATGCAGAACACAGTGAAAATGTACATGCAAAATAGCGGTCATGAATAATTAATATGTAAATGAGTTATTTATGTTATGTTATTTCCATTCTACATTATATACGGACTCATCTGTGGCGTGTGAAGTCCTTCAAAGTCTTACGGAACAGACCTCATTTCATCCAAATCCTTTCGTTTAATGATGTCTAATGATTAATTAAATCTGTTTTGCCTTTCTTAGTTTTAATGAGGCAGATGATTATGCTGTCCGTTAATTGAAAGAGCGCATTCAATCTCTGGATTCCTCAGAGTGTGGCTGCGAGTGTCAGAAAAATATAGGGATGCATTTTACTTTTGGTAAATTACACTGACATCTGCTACATGTGTTAGAGCTGTGGGAGTAGAGAGAAAAAAATCATTTGTCATCTGCTCATAGCCAAAATATTTTGCCGAATATCCATAATCATGACATTTTTTTCCTGTATTATATACAATAAAACCTCCTCACAGAAAGATATATGTATATACACACACATACACACACACACACACACACACATACACACGCACACACACATATACACACACACAAACTATATACACAGTAAACATAATACATACAATTATATATATATATATATATATATATATATATATATATATATATATATATATATATATATATATATATATATATATATATATATATAGAATACATGCATGATATATGAAAACTACATTTGATCATATGCAAACCAACTTAGCAAAAAATGGCCCGGAAAACAGTAAAATAAAAAAAACATGAAATAAATATAAATGTAGATATATCATTGTATTATAAATTGTATAAATAAATTATAGAAAATATTTATAGAATGTTTGGCAGAGTTACTGTATGAAAACTAGATTTGCTCATACGCAAAATAACTTCACTTAAAAAAAGACCGCAAAAACAGTAAACAGACCTTGTACATTCACTGAAGGTTCAAATGCACAATTATAAGTTAAAGTGAGCCACTTCAGGAGCCCTAGAGGCAGAAATTGCTGAGGACCAGCATTATAACAGTGCATAATTATGGGAACCGCTGGAGACGGTGTCTGTAGTGTCACTAGAAACAATAGAGGAAGCCCATTTTAGCTTATGTTAGCCTTTAGCAAATATTACAACTTTTGCACCTGCAGCATCAGCTGCATGCCTGATAATTGGATCATATCATATACCTTAATTAATATGACCCTCTGTTGGGACATTTTGCAGAGAAAAAGTATTTTAAATGATTTGGTCATGCTCATTTTCAGTATAATCAAGAACTTAGAAGTGTTTATAACACTGTAGCCTAACCTGGCGCGATGCAATGCAAGTTTCTAGCAAAATGTCATTTATTCTTCCAAATTGAAAGTCGCATGACACAACACAATCACAGCCAAAACAGGCAATATTAATGCTCCTCCAAAAATATTTCCCCAACAATTAATTCAGCATGAACCATTAAAATTTTGTTCTGTAGATAACTGCCTAGAGTCTATTTTTGTTTCATTTATACTTTAGCATTCAGTGATGATATCATTGTAATCTGTGCATACTGAATTCCAGTTAGTATCCTATTTATTATCTGTTTGTGTACAGAATTGTGATTTTGATTTGGCTTTCCTGCATATATTTAACCATTTATATCCTGCTTAACATTGCACTGCAACCATATGTTAATTCTTATGTGCAGCAGATTTAAAAAAAAAAACTTTAAAACTTCTGGGAGAAGGATTTTGGACCAATGAAATGTGGGCGGGGCAACCCAGCAACTAAATATTCTGTAGCTAAATGCAAATATGAATGGTTAGGACAAAAACTCAGAATCTCAGAATCTCAGATTATATTATCGAGATTTATTTTATTACTCGTCCCTTTTAACTAAGTTTGAACGTCTAGCTATAAGGAACATTTCTGGAATTCATAAAAAAATTGGTTATAAGGTGGTTGTCACAATATACTCGGAGAGCAAGGAACGAGGGAACGAGGAGTTCTTCAATATCACAGGGAGCAAAAACACACACAGACAGGTCCATAACCCTGACAGTGGTTCTCACAAACATTAAAGAAAGGTGAGTTTATCCTACTTACCAATATCAGCGTCTTTGTGATTCTTTATGATTTCCGCAAGCTCAAAATTTCCAGCAATTATTGCCACCTTAAAAACAAAAACAAAAAAAACATATAGCATATTAGATTCATTACTTGCTTGTGTTCAACAATTATTAATATTATTATTATTATTATTATTATTGGTTGAGGCTGCATAAAATTAATTACTGGTAGTGTAAGGACAGAACAAACAACATAAAACAGAGTCTAAGCCTGCAGTCAAAACAAGACTTAAAGTCTTACAGACACATAAAGTCATACAGGTTCGGAACAACAGGAGGCTGAATAAATTAAACAGAATTTCATTTTTTGGTGAACTACTCCCTGTAAAGCTTAACGTATCCTCAAAAGGGCCTTCACAGCAATGAAACAAAACGTTTCAATAGCACGATTACCCATTCAGCAGAAGTTCATTTCTATTTAATGGCTTTAATTTTACCACCCTTTAAAAAGTTACACAGTCTATTATAAGATCTATAATTTACACATCAGTCTGGTCACCAAGTCTGGTCATGAGAACAAAACAGGGTTTTAAATGGTGCACAAAGGCACAGTAACCCATTACTCTTGTGGGTTTTGGAGTAGTGTATTCCTAAGAGTGATAAAACACAGACTTCATTCACATTACACTAAATTGGTTGCTAAGATTTACGTAATGAGCTTGAAAAGAACTGCATTTCTTTTCTAAAGGAATACAGTGCTTAGCTGCTGCTAAGAACTTAATTCAGATTAATTATATTTACCTTACTTTTCGGACTATAAGTCGCACCTGAGTATAAGTCGCATCAGTCCAAAAATACGTCATGTTGAGGAAAAAAACATATATAAGTTGCACTGGACTATAAGTCGCATTTATTGAGAACCAAGAACCAAGAGAAAACATTACCGTCTACAGCCGCGAGAGGGCGCTCTATGTCTTCAGTGTAGGCTACAGGAGCACTTAAGTAGCATAGAGTGCCCTCTCGCGGCTGTAGACGGTAATGTTTTCTCTTGGTTCATTTCTCTCGGTTCATGTCAAATTAATTTTGATAAATAAGTCGCACCTGACTATAAGTCGCAGGACCAGCCAAACTATGAAAAAAGTGCGACTTATAGTCCGGAAAATAGGGTATATAAAAACAAACACAGGTAAGTCAATCTACACAGTAAAGGGCTTATTCTGAAACAAAAAGGTCAAGAAATTTGTTCAGTGGTTAAATTAATTCACACAAGCAGTTTTGGGTGGTCAGACGGATGAAAGCGCACACTGTTGAGTAAGAACTGGAACATTTTGGTTTGCAGTTGACCCTCAGCACATATTCGATTTTGCCAGGGAAAAGTCCTGTTTAACCCTTAATCGGAGCATTCCAGCGGAGAGCCTGAAGTTTCATGAGCTGCTTAAATGAGTTGTGATCGAGTGATCGCCAGGGCGTGAAATATGATTTTAGCAGCATGAGCTGAATAATACAGGGCATTAAACAACACATCAGGAGAGCACTGATATGTACATTACATAAACACTTCACTCCTACGTCAGGTTTGGAGTGAGCAGGGTCAGTTCAAAGTTTTAGAGGTTGTAAACCAAGCAACTAGCACAATGGGGCCAGCCATGAACACTAAAGGTAGCAGCAAGTTTTGCTAATGTTTGGCTTGATGCGTTTGACTGTACATCCGACTGCAAAACTAATGATCTCAGCTCTATTTTAATGATTTTGGCGGTTTGCCATTGGATTACTGTTGCGATATGTGTCATTTTGCTAATTAAAGCCACAGTTTTCATTGAGGCAAAAACATCAACATATATTTCAGTACTGTAAAGGCATACATTCAAATATATGTTTTTCTATTCCGCACTGTATAATGCACTGAAAAACAGAAAATGTGTTTAAACTATAACCATGAACTCAAAAAATACCATAAAAGTTCAGTTTTACATTGCTTGATGAACAGGTCTGTGCACTGTGAAATCAAACTATGAATTAAAATGCAATGTGATGTGCATGGCGAAGAGCAAAAAGGATGCAGATATTTATGTCAAGGAGGATGCATTTCAAAGGGTTAAGCTTTTATTATGTGGGTGGTTTAGTACAGTATTGAGGTTGGCATGTATGCTATTAAAGGGTTTACATGTTATTTACAGTAGCTATCTGCATTTGCTTTGAAGCTTTAATAATTCACTTCATTATGATAGTAATATGAGGAGTGGGGATTATGAGTTAGGATTATGTTATTTTGATAGCAACTGAACTAAAAAGAAATGTAATTAGAAGTGGGTACTTAAGATATTATATCTGGAAAAAAAATCCTATTATAATATATAGTATCACACTGTTAAATCAATCATATAAATGAAATATTAAAAGCTTGTATATCATGATATTTCCTGTATCCTGTAAATGTGTATGTGTCTTTTCTAAAATATTTTTAACATCTTTAAAAATGATCTTCAATATCTTTTGTTGTTTGCTTTCCGTGAAAACATGGTGTCTCTGCATTGTGTTAAAAACATTGCTGTTTGTTTAAAGGGGTCATATGAGGTTGCTAAAAATAACATTATTTTATGCATTTGGTGTAATGAAATGGGTTTATGTGGTTTAAGTTTCAAAAAACACATTCTTTTCCACATACTGTACATGATTGTTTCTCATCTATGCCCCGCATTCTGAAACACATCAGCTTTAACAAAGCTCATGAGTGTGAAAAGCAAGGTGTGTTCTGATTGGCCAGCTATCCTGCATTGTGATTAGCTGAATACCTTAAGCATGTGATGGAAATGCTACGCCACGCATGTCCCAGAGTGCCGACATTAAAACCCATTATAAACAAGACATTTGTTGCGTCCAGTGGGGAAATAATTAAGGATTTGAATGAAAATACCAGTTGTTCTCAATTCAAGTTCTTGCAATGCCCAGCTCTGCACATTTTGTATGTCTCTCTTTGTTAAAACACCTGATTCAGATAATCAGGCTTTTAGAAGTGAGCTCCGTGCATAAACTGTGTTCAAATTGACATGGTACCTACACAGTGTTCATTGCTGCCTACTCCCTGAGCAGAGGAAATCTGATGGTTTACTTAACTTATGAACATTCATTCACGGATTTGCGCAACACGGGGAGAAGTTTGACCTCATATACCTCTGTAAATAAAAACAATTAAAATTCAAATCTCGCACACTTCAATGCACTCTCAATGGAACATATACGTTCGCTTCGAACTGGAATCATGTGATGTCCATTTCGCAGGGCACTTACGTTCGAATAGAACAAACGTCTTAAGCCATAAGATACACATACAAAATGTGAAGAACACAAAAGAACGTTTTACGTGTTGCATTGCATCGTGCCACATAAACATAAAACCATGTCTGCATTTGTGATCGGAGAAAGACAAACAACAAGCACTACTCTACACTGCTCAAAACTCGGTTTTAATCATCAGTGGCAAATCCTTTAAATAAGTAAACGTAACCTACCTACATACTGTAAATCAGAACAGTCCTCCGTATAATGCGCTTCGCACATCTGAATATTTGGGTTGAACTGTTCTGGAACAATGTTGTAAATACAGCTTAACCACTGATTTCTAGTTGTGACCTAGTAGTTTCGCTTTCACAAGGAAACATACAGCGCCTCCACAACATGGCATACAACATGGCAACAGCAAGAATAAAAGTTACACCTTCTTTCTTTGCGTGAACATTTGGGTGGCGTTATGCAAATCTTCCCACATAGTGATGTAGACTTGTGGGGGTGTGTTAGAATGATCCGTTTTAGGAAGGAGTGGCTGACTCTTAAATTTCATAAAGAATATCTCTTAAGATTTGAGACTTTAGTCTTTGCAACTTTACAGATCTTCTTTATGCACCAAGAGCTTGTTAAAGTCCAAAGAGAAAGGAGAAATTGAAATAGCATCATAATAGCCCTTTAAGATTTCTGACCAGTCTAACCCAGCAACAGTGGCTCAAAGAATGGTATGAGTATAGGGCATGGTTATTTGTTTGGAATGGGTGGGGCAATCCAACCAATTGAAGACAGAGTTTTTGAGAAACCTCTTTGAAAACAATCACTGGAATCACTTAATGAAACACAAGAAAAAGTTTGTGTTAATTGTTCATGAAATAAAAACTTTTGCTAAATTTAAAAAAGTTTAAAAATGAACAGAAATTTATTCTCTTGTTCTGCACTAATAAGTGTTGGCACAAAATTTATTCCATTTTAAATATATTTCAAATAATAAGGTCTAATAACTATATTGTCTTTAACAAAGCATTCAGGTTATCATAATTTAACATTACTAAAAATATCATGTTCTGGCAACTCAAAACTCAAAACTGGTATATTTAATTACTTGACAGCAAATCTTTATAAAAAAATTATAAGTTTTAAGAACCCAAAATTACAATTTATTAGTGCTGTCAAATGAATAATCGTGATTAACTGAATCCAAAATAAGCTTTGATTACATAATATATGCGTGTACAGTGTGTACTGTGTATAAATACAAAACATACATGTGTATATATATATATATATATATATATTTTTATATTTACATGTGTATATATAATTTATATTATATTTAAATATAAATATTTTATATAAACAAAAAAATTCTTAAATACAGTATATACATGCATTGGTATTTTTATTAACATAATAAATATTCACTGTACACACAACTTAAACGAAACCTCCAATTAATCGTTTGACTATTTATTTAATCTGTCTCCATTTAATCTGATTGGTCATACTTGAAGTTATCCTTAACAACTGTGCTGACTGGCAGATAATAACACAAGGTGGTAAATATAAGGTCTTTGAGAATTTTCCTCAAACAGCATATCTAACAGATTTATTGTGATGGCGTATGTTTAATTGCTAGGTAGTCGTTAAAAATATGTATATACCTTTCTTAAGGATAGTTCTTTAACTTCTATAGTTTCTTTCTTCTGTTGAGCACATAAGAATGTTGGAAACCAAACAGTTGATGGAAGACTTTGGCTTCCATAGTGTTTTTCCCATACTATGAAAGTCAATGGCTAGTCAACTGTTTGGTCACCAACATTTTTCAAAATATCTTCTTATGTGCACAACAGAAAGAAACAAACTCCACAGAAAGTGAGTAAATGATGACTGGATTTTCATTTTTGGGTGAAGTATCCCTTTAAATCTTATACTTTTTATTCTAATGTTATTTTCAAGGCATAAACATGTTTGAGTTAATAAGTTTCTTTCAGAACATCTTTTAAATTCCCGGTCAAATTTTACCAATGACTATTGGCATAAAATTAGTTTAGTTATAAAAAATAAATAAAACATTTAATCATACAGACTTATGACTATTGGCCTATATATGACTTCAGCTTTAACTATATTTCTAATAATAATAATCACTAATGACTAGTGGCATTGCAGTCACAGCCATTATTGAAGGCCACTGAACAGTATACGCAACACTCTCATCAGCCCATGACCACAGACTTGGAGCATGTCCATTGCTGTCAGACAAGCTATTGAATGTCACAACCTGACATTTGAGAAAGAAACTCTAAGTAAACAAACAAAACAACAAGAGAGAGAGAGAGAAAAAAAACCTAGCTGCTGATTTGAACTAAAACATTTAAGTAAACTACAAGAACTGATTTGATGTTCATTATTTCCCCTGTTTAAAATCTAACTCCTAATTATCTGAAGATACATAAAAACCCATGTACACAAAGATAATAAAATGATTAAGTACCCTCACGCTCATTGTTCTTTGAGTGCTGTCTTACATAATGCCTGTGCTTTTCTGTGAAAACTCTGTCTAATTAATTAAGAACCAGTCAGAACAACAAACAGACGCAAGTTCATTCAGCGCTCAGGGTTGTGGTAATTTTTTTAACACTAAACCAACAAAATTGACTAAACTTCCATGAGCAATATTATTTAACTTTTTTTTCAGGTATTAAAAAGTAGCCAAGCAAAGAAACACACTGATGTACCTGAAAGGGCGTTTGTCCTCGGTAGTTCTTGACGTCTTTGTTGGCTCCGCGAACCAGAAGAACCCTGGCACACTTTTCCTTCAGAAGAAAAGCAGATGATAGAGAAATGCATTCAGTGTGATCCAACTCTACAAGAAAACGTTCTACTATCTTTGTTTCTCCACCTTCTTAGAGCAAAATTCGACACGTCACAAGGTATCCCGCCTCACCCAGATCCAAAAGTGACAGACTTCGCCCAGAAGTCCAATTCAAGGGTGATGCTACAGCAAAGTCTACACCCAAAGACATAGGAAGAGGGGGTCTCTGCAGCGATGCCAATGTGCATGTGTGAACGTGTATGTGAGAACCAAAAGCAGAAAGACTGGGAGAGAGAGAGCGCGAGCGAGCGAGAAAGATCCAGGGCTTTGTAGCTCTCCAGCCCACTATATCCAGCAGGATTCAACAGCCCACCCACGGAATGCCTCACCACTAAACCGACACACACACACAATCGCACATATACACACACCTCCATTGCCTTCTCCTCCTACCTTCCTTCTAATACTAGTTTCACAGCTGCTGCCAGCCCTTTTATATGAGACATAATCACATGTGAGGATGCTGCTTCTATTCCCCGCACATGAAAATATCCCTGGCCTGCATTTGGCACCGGTTACAGGTTCCTTGTTGACATGGTGACGGATCGGCACAATCGTGTTTAATCACAAACAATCGAGGCTCGAGAACCTGCCCTTGACTGCAGCGGAACTGACGAAGGAGGCAAATTAAGCATCTTTCTCCAGAGGCTAGTGTCAACTTTAATAATAACCTGTTGTGGCCGATCATTACAGATGAGCACCTCAAATAATGACTTCACTGGTCAGCTCAGGGTGAGCACAGCATCATATGTGGCCACCAGTGAACTCAAGAGCCTCCACAAATCAATAAAACGAAACATCTCATTGGCAAGGCCATTTTCACAACTTAAAATGAACTTTATTTTCTAGTCATGGACCAAGCCCGTTTGTTTCCAGTCCATTCAAAGGTTTAGGAAATTCAGCATCATACTTAGGAAAGCAATAAAAGACGACAAAAGGAATTTCTTTAATTTTGTTGTCATGCCACAATGGTTTTGATTGATTATTCCAAGAAATCAACTGATGCCCTTACAATAGAATACTAAAATTGTTTTGGTTTCCTTATTTATATATATAAACATTTTTTTATTTGATTAGTGACCCTAGAATCCTAAAATTCTGTTTGTTTTCAGGTTTAATTTAATCATTTAACTGCATATATTACTTAAATATTTTATGTAATAAAAAAAGAAATATATACTTAAACACCCATTTAAAAACAATTTGAACTTAAATATACTTGTATCAAAAAATTATATATATATTATTTTATGTATATTATCTTCTTTTTTTCCTTTTTTTTTTAAGGGGCCAGGGAAATAGAACATTTTGATTATACGTTTACAGTATATATGTTTTCCAGTTAAATATATTAGCTCTAGGGGATACCTAGTATATAAATAAAATTAAATGAATGCATTTAGCAGGCGCTTTTATCCAAAGTGACTTACAGTGCATTCAGTCTATACATTTTTACCTGTCTTTTGTTCCTAGGGAATCGAACCCCCAACCTTGCGCTTCATAGCACAATGCTATACCAATTGAGCTACATGAACATATATATATAGAATAGAATATATTTATTTAATTTGACATAGGCTGTGAGTGACAGATGTACAGTTTTGTAGACAATCCAATACATTTAACTCTACATTTATTTCTCACTTTTTCAGTGAGAATATATAAGACTACACTAGAAGGACACAAAGATGTGAGATCAATATGGTCTGTAACACAGCAGGAATATGATGTTATAGACAGTGAATACCGCTAGCGCTAGTTCCAGCAGACAATGGCGCCCATGCTGTGACCCCGAGCCGACGGAGCAAGACTAGATCTCCCACAGACGAAACATAAGGTGATTATCTGCCTGGCTGCTTAGTGTCGTGAGCGTAATGGGCCGTTGTCCATTCATAAACACTGAATGCTGGTGCTAATAGTCGTGAGTGTTCCAGCTGGTTCCAGTTCCAGCTTTTATCGTGGATAGAATGGGAGACAATTGTGAATAGTGTAATGTCATTGGCATTTATACAAATGAACATGGCATCATTTCAGCATATATTTTTACTAAAATTGTACATTATGTATTTTATTATAGTACTTGCTTGTTTTATTAGTGACCCCAAAATAGAGCAGAATTCGGTTAAAAATAAAATTCTGATCACAATTAAGAAATAATAATAATTTAATAATGTAATTTAATTTTGTAATTTAACTGACTTCAAACAAATGAATAGGTTTTCCAGTTAACATATTTCCATCATGCATTAAAACATGTTTGTTGCTTTGTTTTGTTTTGTTTTGTTTTAAAGAAATCCCAAATCCCAGTTTAATCCCAAAGATGACAGTTTCTCAGAAAGTTTCCCTGCTTCCCGCAATCTCAGCCTCGGCCCTGGGGCCATTGATTTTTCCCCTCGAAACGTTATTGATCCACAAAGAGAAAACCATTTTTTATGTACTCTCCTATTGACAGCGTATTCTGTTGTATGACGCCAATAACCTCTGTTTATTGATTTAATCAAATGGAGCTGACTTTGGATCTTTAAAGAGAGATACAGTGTGAGTACATACCTGTTTGTACAGAGCGCAGATATGGAGAGCCGTATTCCCAGATGCATTTTCCACATGCGTGTCAGCTCCATAGAACAAAAGATGCTCCAGGTGCTGGATGTGGCCGTATCGACAAGCCTACCACACAAATTGAGAACAACTACTTTCACACAGATCTAGAAACAGTTTGTCCTGAAAGAAACGCTTTTGTAAGCCTTCAAATTCATACGGCAGCCTACGACAGATCCAAAAGTCTTTTGAAACATGAAAACACCATTAAGCCTTCAGTGCACTGCCATCTCCGATTTTTTTCAAAGTGTCTAAAAGTATTCCAGACATGCAGCTTTTACGTTTTCCCAGCAGAGTGTGATCAAAAACGCCACGGAAACAATTTGACGGGCATCCTGCAGTCCACCTGTCGCAACACTAGATGTCAGTACGCCGTCACAACAGATGGACTTGATGATGATCTTGTCATCTGTCCATTAATTGAACAAAGCTGCTGTCATATACAACTGCAGCATCCACAGCTTCACTCCACTGATGCATATATTACCATTTTTAGCCAACAGAAAGCTTTTAACTGACTGTCACCAGCTAATAATGTGAAGGACAGTGGCACCTGGTGGATCTCATGCCAGCCGTTCTCATCATGGCATCCCACGCTGGCATTGGCACGCAGTAGGACCTCACAGCAGCTCGGGTCTCCCCCTACAGTCACTGTATGGTAGAGTGGAGTCAAGCTCTGCCGGTCCTTATAGTCTGGAGACGCTCCCAAATCCAACATAGTCTGCAGAGGGAAAAGAGGATTAGATTTCCTTCAGAGAGGAAAATACACCAAATACAATATTATGATTATGTTTAAGCACAGCCTTGTTTTTTGGAAGGGTTTTAAAGGATGAAAGGACTATTTTCTTCTTGTCTGCTGCCTTTCACGCCACGGCTCAGGATAGTTGCTAGTGATGGGTTTGGGACTGTGTGTTGGGACTTTTTTTAATTTCCCCGTGTGGCAAGCCAAATTAAAAATAAATGCTTCTTAGCTTTTACACTACAGTACTGTATAAAAGTTTGGGGTTGGTAAAAGTTTTAATTGTTTTTGAAAGAAGACTCTTATGCTCACCAAGGGTGCATTTATTTGGTGAAAAATACATTGGAATAGTAAAGCTGTGAAATATTTGTAGTTTTCTATTTTAATATGTTTTAGTTTTAATGCAATTTATTTCTGTGATGGCAAAACTGAATTTTTAGCATCATTATTCCAATCTTCAGTGTCACGTGATCCTTTAGAAATCATACTAATATGCAGATTTGCTGCTCAATAAACATTTCATATTATTAGTTGCAATGTTGAAAGTTGTGCTGACATTTTTTTTTTTTTTGGAAAATTCAAAACAACAGTCTTTATTAAAAATGGCAATCTTTTGTAATATTATTATGTCACTTTTGATTCATTTAATGCAACCTTGCTGAACTGCATTCACTGTATTGAATTATTATAACTATCATGAAACATTCACTTAACATTTTGGTTGTCAAACTCGAAAAATTGTAGCATAAAAATATGATAAAACCTACAAATGTATGTATTTTGCAAAAACCTACTGTATGTGAACATGTATGTAAAACAATACGTATGCGTGTAAACAAATGTCCCCTTTTTTATTTTTGATTATTAAATTTTACACAACCAAACAGTTTCATAACTGCATGACTTAAAGTACATTTTTGTTTCATAACTAAATGATTACAAGTCCTTTTTCCTTCTAAAATTACAAAACCCAGCCACTCAGTAATAAAAATAGGAAATCTATGGCTCTAGCACTTCGAAATGACATAAACTAAGATTCTCCATGAAGCCTTTTTAAATAAACGGCCAGCAAGCAATATACTGCAAGAGCAACAGCAGACAGGAAATTGTGTTTAACAATATTCAGGGCACAAAACAGTAGTACATCAGCAGTATTATTTCCATTTGTTGTCAAGGGAAGAAAGCAACAATGTAATATTGAAAAAAAAAAACTTAATTACTGAATCATTGTTAAATAAACAAAACAGAGAGTGCGTTGAATAAAAGTACAATCTGTCAAAGTGATGAATGTAAACTGTAAACTCAGCAGCACTACTGACACTGTAAAATGTCACTGTACTGATCTGTGTTAGATCAGCAGCCGTTCTTAGAAAAAAAACGAAGTGACAATCAAAGAAGAGGATCACTCTAACACAGCCATAAACTCAAGCCGCCGTTTTGGATTAGGTCATTTGTTACCTTAAGAGCTATCTGGTTCTTTGCCCTGGCTGCTTTGTGCAGGGCAGTCATCCCATCCCGAGAGCGGAAATCTAAATGAGCCCCGCCGTTTTTCAATGTGACTATAATCTCCACCATATTGTCCAGGTGGGCCGCAAGGGTTAGTGGTGTCTCTGCAGACCAGGAACACAAAAACAAATTCATTAAAATGCATTAGGAACATCTCTTTTGATAAAAAAGCAAGAAAATAATCAAGGGATGTGTATGAATAGTTCTTTATGTGCACTTCTGGAGGTTATCTGATATGGCGTCCCGTACCACCAGTTTCAGGGTCATGATAGTTGGGGTCCAACCCTCTCTCCAACATATTGGAGACTTTGTCCACCTGATGATGCTGGATATACTCCATAAATTTCCTCAGGTTGACCTTAAAGGAGGTTCGAGAGAGAACGAGAGTGCAGGTGAGGTTAAAAAGAGAAACACTGACAGGGAGCGAGGGATGGAAATGAATGGCTGAAGAGTGTGAAGGGTCTCTGCTCACTTCCACTCTCATGTTGAGATCTCTGGGACACACATGCTGCGATACAAGGCTAGATAAAAATAGATAGGAGAGCAGCTCCCAGTACAGAGACATCAGAGAGAGAGAGAGAGAGAGAGAGAGAGAGCACAGCTGATTTGGCAAGGCAAAGAGTTAGAGACCACTTGGCAAGCTACGGCATGCTACGAACACAAATCAACACACGTCAACTCTTACACGCAACCCAGTACACACACGAAGACCTCCAACATAGTAGAGTAAGTGCCATACTCGTACAAAACATAAGAGTTTGTGTTATTTAACTTCTGGATCCCGTCCTACCTAACACTAGCTATCAATAATTAACACTTCGACACTAGCTAACTACTTTAAACCCATTAAGCTAACTACAATGTAAAGATGCCACCTAGCACAATGACAACATTCATCCTCTTCCACTCTAAAAAGTATCTTGTCAGTAGTATCTTATGAAAATCACCTAAAACTGGCTTATTCATTCACAAATATTACATTTCAACAAACCGGCAATGAACTACTTTACATACACTTCATTCACTGTGGCTGCCATGTTTTCTCACTGACACACCTAAAAAGGTTGAAGAAAATCTAGAGTTTCATGCAGTATACAATTAAGACATGCTGCGTTAATGTGCGTTAAAATTTTAAATGCAATCTTTCCCAAATAACTTGAATGCATATAAGCAATCATTTATGCGCCAGCCGAGCAACTGCCATTGAGTTCAAACAGCCACTTATTACATTTCTTCATAGCTTACGCCAATAAAAATGATTTTAAAGAGTCAGATCAGGTAAAAAAAAATATCTTTGAGGTAACATCTACACCCTTTCATTTTTTATAATGCAGTCAGATTTGAAAAACAAACCCCTCTAAGCATTTTCATCCACTGCATGTATAATGCACTGATATTCCATATGATCTGAGGTGAATATCTGTTCTTCTGAAACAACTATGTACACAAAGCTGTTCCTACGTCATCCTTTACAAACCCTGGTGGCTTAAGGAGCTGTAATATAATAACTTATTAAGGGAGCTTGAAAGCTCAGAGCAATGAGAGGGAGAATTTTTAATGCTGAGGGAAGCAGTGTGGGGACGGGAGATAAATAGGATGAGCAATAAAGAGGAAGAGATCGAGCACAGCACAGGACATACAGTGCAGTGCTGGAAGAAGTCGGCAATTAAAACTTGGTTTGGGAGCTTTGGGGCTGCTTTTGGGGGAGGACCGTGGAACAACCTCCTCCAGTGAATGCAAAAAAACCGCTCATGACCACGGAGGAAAAACTAGCCGAATCACTAAAACGTCAACATCAATGACCATCTCGACCCGAAAATCCTGCTAAGTACAAACGTATGTAAATGCTCCGGTCTCCTGCATTATTTAGCAGCAGACTCTAGAATGATTGCTGTATGGTAGATATTCACTCCTAGTGACTGAATACAAGAAGAACGATTTTTTTAACATTTCTGTCCTGTTTTAACAGTCATATCCTAAGACGCCCTCTCCTGCTTGCAATTAAGCTAATATCTTCCATTTGATATGCACGTAAAATACTTAATTATCATAATGGAAAAACAAGTTAATCACCACCTGTGCATCCAAAATAAATATGCATAGGCTAATCGACATATGTCACAGCAAAAAAAAGTCTTACCTGTGTGTGGAGTTTTTCTATTTGCTTTTCGCTGACGTTTGGCTGCTGGTACACTCTAGTCTTGTAACGGAACTGAAAAAAATTTAATCGCAGTGAAAAATACATTGTGTACATATGCTATATTGGATTAATTTAGAAACTAATATCGTCTTTAAATATTCAGTTTAACCAAATAAACATTTTGACGTAAAATGCACTAGCAATAACCTAGAAATATTTTTACAAATATATTTATTTATTTATTGGTACTGCTAAAAATAAAAAAGGATTACCAATATCATGGTACATTAATTATTTAGTACCCTATATTATATCAGAGTACTAAAGTACTATGGCACCATTAAGTAATTTTGTAAGCAAGATGGCATAAAAATAATGTCTTTTAATAATTTACATAAACCTTAGTTCAAGCAAATGATAAAATAGAAATGTTTCATTATACTCCATTTGTAGCTCTTCTTGGCTGGTCGCTGCCTTGTTAAGTAATATGATTATATCAGGCCCCGAGGCTTGAATGAACATACAGGAGCACTACAAAAGGTTCCTGTTACACCAGACTGACATCAGCCTTTTCACAGAGAGAGCTGAGAATGCTCTTGTACTGAATGCACATCTTAAAGAGGGACGCCAGCCTCGTACCACTGCACTGGTGGCAATTTATAGCAGTTATCATCACTGTCAAAACTATTTTGTCACAGGGATCATCCTTGACATAAATAATAAATATGAATGGATATTTATACTCCCGATTAAATTATTTTGATTACTTATAAGATTTTCTGTTCATGCTGATTACCACAGAAATTATTTGGACAAAAAAAATAAAAAATAAATAAATCAGAAATAAACCATTTTGCCATTGTGATTATCCTTCAAATAATCCATATGAATGGATATTTGTACTCACAATTAAATTATATTGATAATTATTGTTCATGTTGATTACAAAAACAAAAATAATTCAGATTTTTCTTTAATTGTAAAAAATAATAATAATATTGAATTATTAAAAAATACAATAATAAAATCTGTTTACAGTAATGCATTTACAATGGAAGTCCATGTGAGTATATAACACTCACAATAAAAATTACAACTATTTTGATCATTATTAATAAATTGTTCGCATTTATTATCAATTCTGTTGATCTATTCAATTTGGGATTTTTTTTTTTTAATTAATAAATAAATCACTGATCCTCCTTGACATAATAAATATGCATGGTCAGTTCTTCTCAACATAAAAATATTCTGATTACTTTTATTAATTATTGTTCATGTTGATTACCACAGAAAACCATTTTGATTTGTTAAAAAAAAAAAGCAAAAACCACAAATGAATGAATAACAATAAAACAATGATAAAAGCGGTTTACACTAATACACTGGCAAGGTTTTAAAGCAGAAATGCAGTGTCACCTATTTGGTAAAGTGCTTAAATGGATTGTTTCATACAAAAAAAAAGTGTGCTATTTGAGCTTTAAAGTTGTCCAAATCTTCCTTTCAGTGACGGCACTACTGTTCTAGGCAGATTAACTTCTAGTTCAGCATCTACCAGCATAATTCCTGTTGATATTTGTGGAAGTACTTTACAGATAGTGACGTCCCATGCACGTATTGTATCAAAGTTACATCATGGATCAAGCTTGAGTTGACTCTGCAACACTCCAGCAACAAACTAGTGACGCATTACCTCAAGGGTTGGAATGCCTTTATTGGTGAATAGCGGATTGTCTTTCAGGGGTCGTTCTTCCTCCAGGAAACCACTCTCCCTCCCGTCCACCGCTGGCTGGAAGAGCCCGTAGTTGAGCACATCCCTCAGACTCTGTGTGAGTGTACACAGGATCTGCTGCTTAGCAACCCATACTGTGGCATCAGGACTGAACCTCATGGATTTCTGGCAAAGCCACAGAGAGAAAGCAAGAGAGAGAGAGGCAGAGAAACGCTCTATCAGGCCAGAGCAGGTGTACAGATTAACTAGGGGAAAACATTTGTGTGCTAAAATGTTCAAAAGGGAGAAAACAGGAGAAAACACAAATCATGTTTTATGACGTTATTTGGTGTTGGTTGACATTTTATAACAAGTATAAAAATTTATAGGGGTTATGTCATACATTTTTTATTTTAATCAAATAAATCAGTGGATTATGAGGACAACAGGAGGTGGACTTGTACACTAGAGGAAGCGTCATTTTGGACTCGCATTTTGGCCAGAAGTGATGGTTTATACGCCCCAATGATGCATTTGTTTCCTACAAACATGCAACTTTTCACTTTACAAGATGGTAGTTGATGGACTGGAGTTGTGTGGCTTTTATCAGCTGTTCAGCCTCTCGTTCTGACAGCACCCATTCACTGCAGGGGACACTTTGATAAACAAATGATTAAATTAAAATTACATTTCTGCATTAAGCAGACGCTTTTATACAAAGCGACTTACATTGCATTCAAGATAATTTTCTCCTAACATGTGTTCCCTGGGACTTGAACCCCCAACCTTGCGCTTGCTAACGCAATGCTCTACCACTTGAGCTACAGAAAAAAAGAAAAAACAAAATACATGCTAAATTTCTCCAAACCTTATCCGATAAAATATTGTGCACATGAAACAAGATGTAGTTTAATGTAATTTAGTCCATGCAGGCTTTGAATTAGTTTACCGTATTTTCTGGACTATAAGTCGCACTTTTTTTCATAGTATGGCTGGTCCTGTGACTTATAGTCAGGTGCGGCTTATTTATCAAAATTAATTTGTCAAGAACCGAGAGAAATGAACCAAGAGAAAACATTACCGTCTACAGCCGCGAGAGGGCGCTCTATGCTGCTCAGTGCTCCTGTAGCCTACACTGAAAGCATATAGCTCCCTCTCGCGACTGTAGACGGTAATGTTTTCTCTTGGTTCTTGGTTCTAAATAAATGCGACTTATAGTCCGGTGTGACTTATATATATTTTTTTCCTCATTGTGACGTATTTTTGGACTGATGCGACTTATACTCAGTTGTGACTTATAGTCCGAAAAATACGGTACATGCTAGTATTGAAAGCTCCTAAATACTGACAAAATGCAATCACCAGCAAGCACTTTCATATCAAACTATAAATACTGATGATTCATCATGCACTGCCCACATTTTGTCCAATCAAATGCTACCATGCTTGTTTTCTCGCGATACTTTGAAAGGATACTTTTATCTGAATAACAGCATCTTGTTCTTTTGGCTTTTAGAACTAATAAAATCTATCCTACCTCCTTTTTATTCCCTCACTGTGACTGGGATATTGTGGTATTGTTGACACGAAAATGGTATTGCTGGCATGTAAACGCAGAATATGGAAAGCTTGGATAATTGTAATGCTCAATAAATGTGACACTGACAATAACTTGCACAATATACTAACCGTAACCACATGTGCAAACACAATTCAATGTTCTGCTTCCTCCAAAAAGAACCGTTTCAGAAATGACAGACAGATATTTTTAAACAACATGCTTTGAGAGAAAGCTGTAAAAATGGCTTCCCTTAGTGTTTTTTGCTTTTAATTTTATGTACAATAAATTTAATTCTATTAATTTCAATATTACAAAAAAGTGCTCTAATAGACAGCATGTATTTGCCGTAAATTATACGTTTAAAGTAGATTTTAAACAACTGTTGTATTTTACTGGTGCTTTTATGGATTTAAAAAGTTTGACTTTGGGATATCTGGCTTGCTTGAGTGTTACTGCAAAGGAATAACCAATAAAACTGTTACCTTAACATATGGAAAACACCTGTGTTAAATGATTCTACATGATATTGCTTTTTCTATTTTTTTTCCAAAGCTTTACATGCATGAAACAGATCAAAAATACTTGTTGCCAATCCCACTTGAATATTTTCCTTTTTTTTTTGTTCACTAAAACCCAAACAGCTCTCAAGAGAAGGCTGAAACTGTAAGAGAGAAGCAATTTACTCTAATAATATAATTTAGAAAGATCCACATGGCCCAACAGCCTGGGCTGAAACAGAAGCGTGTGTGTGTGTGTGTGTGTGTGTGTGTGTGTGTGTGTGTGTGTGTGTGTGTGTGTGTGTGTGTGTGTGTGAACGCACAGACTGCTGCAGGTCAGGGATGACCACACAGATGAACATTGTGTCTCGCAGGCTGTTGTCCAGTCGGGCACTGGTAGGACGATCCAGCCTGGGAGGCTCATCTCGGGAGCTGTCTGATTCTGAACTGACCGAGTCCGAGAAACTCTGAGCCATTTCCTCCTCGCTAGACATGGGGCTCCGCGGCATGATCAACACTGCAGAGAGAGAGCAAACTTTTGGTTAAAAAACTAATTTAATTAAACACAATTAAGTATTATTAAACAGTATGTAAATAATACATAAATACTATTAATTAAGGAAATAAATACCCAAAGTGGTAGAAAATATTGGAAAACTAATTAGACATTAGTTGCTTGTAAGTATTTCAAAGCAAAGAGGTGATATGCAGATAAAGATTAGCATTAGCATTAACTTTTAGCTGCAGCATGTGATTAATATTATTATAATTCCCAAAAAACATCCAAATAAATGTCTTTATAAAATAGCAGTAAAAATTTAATAAAGAAACAACTTTAGAATGAACTTGAAAATAAAATACTGGAAATAAGAATATGAATTGGGAAATAAAATGAAATATTGACCGACATGCTATAAAATAAACTAGCAAGAATTATAATATATAATGAATAATCACTTAAATATAAACTCAGCATAGAAAAACTAAATTAAACCACACAGTCAACTCAAGACCTCTAAGCGATAAAAACGTTCTTGGTTAGAAGCAGGTCGTTTGATGGACCAGCCTATTGACATCAGCTGAAAAGCAAAGTCATTTCAGATGGTGCAGCAAGTTATTATATTTTGATGAAAGATTACCAAGACAAACTTGTCTTTAATTTGGAATAATGAGATTGATGAATCATGCATAATAACACAAGGAACACATCAATAAACTGCCTGTTGACTTGAGTGCCTATTATTCCCATATATAATATCTTCGTATTACTGTCTGGTCATTTAGCTCCTATTGTTTATCTCTCTGTGGCCTTTTGTGAATTCACTGGGTTCACCAAATGTTTCTGAACAGTCCCTATCTGTCCAGACTGAGCGTGTTTTTATTTAGTCTGCGGATGACTTTAGGAGCGCAGCGGGACACTGAAATGTCAGACTGTATATCACGTCATTTTAATATTTCTACTCCATCTTTTGCGTCTTTGCTACCTTGCAGGGATAACTGAACCGAATCACCAGAAGAAAATGAAAAGGCCTTGTTTATCACAAACTTGGTTAAATGAACAAATCAGCCACATTTGACTTAAAATATACATTGAAACCTTTGTTTATTTTCGCTAATTGCTTCTAAGAAGATCGAAGCAACATTATAGTGTAACGTAAACATGCAGCGTTTACATGCACATAAAATCAACTATAATTTATTATGTAACGGTTTGTAAGCACTTTCAGCTGTAGCATATGAATGAATATAATCAGATCCTAATAGACATCATAACCCACCTTGACTGGCCTATTGTCTTTATTAAATGGAAGTAAAAATAAAATAAAATAAATACTTTAAAATCACCTTGAGTGTCCTGTTGTTTGAATAAAATGACAGTGTAAGAAACCAAACAAATTAACAAAGCAACTGAAAGAAGAACTGAAATACAAAATACAAAAAAAATATAATAAAATATAAAATAAAATATTATACACTTATTAAATAAAATGAGTTTCCTATTGTTTTTATAAAATTACAGCCAAACTAAAAAAACAAACAAAAAAAAAACAAAAAACAAATATATATATATATAAATTGTAAAATAAATTGAAATAAAATAACCAAACTTTTAAATCACCTTGAGTGTCCTATTGTTTTTATAAAATCACAGCAAAATATTAAACAAAACAAAACTGTAAAATTAAACATAAAATAAGTAAATTAATAAATGAACTGGAACATAAAATAATTAATATTCTGTTATAAATGAAATGAAATAAAATATATACAGTGAGGTCTTTCATCTTTAAACTTTGTTGATTTTGTTGCTAGACTTTAAATCCCACTTTATTGGACTCACAGACTCTTGGACCCCATTGTATATTTTATTGCTTGTTCTTTTATTATAGTGGACTTAAGGTTTCCAAAAGGGCCAGATGGAGTTATTTTCTGTGTTTTGGGTTAGCACACTTCATATTTCTGAAGTGTACACAAGCATTAGACATCACAACAGGATTTCTGAACGGCAAACAAAATGTCTGGGTGTTCGGGGGGAAGACAGTAAGCAATCTCAGACAGTGACAGAGACAGAGAAAAGAGACAGAGAGAGAGAGAGAGAGAGAGAGAGAGAGAGAGGCTCAGACAGTAACTAAAGCAAAGAGGTCAGATGAAATATCTGACTAACGGCTCCTCGCTAAAGCTTAAATCACAGCATACGCAAACAAGACGAAGATAGCTGAAGATTAATTATTAGCACTCACCACATTCCCTGTGCATTTTGACCCATGAAAGGTTTGACATTGCCATGCTAGCACATCTAATGCTAAACTAGCATCTGTAGGTGGTCTAATAACTGCTATTGTTTAAAAACACCACTATGTGATAGTTAAGGGTGCTTCATGTAAGAATATACTTGTACAATATGTTACACAATCTAGAAACTTACAATCAGCTGTGTAATGTGGTAAAATAATGTTTATAAAA
The DNA here is from genome assembly GCF_023724105.1 of Carassius gibelio. Lineage (NCBI taxonomy): Eukaryota > Metazoa > Chordata > Actinopteri > Cypriniformes > Cyprinidae > Carassius > Carassius gibelio. The sequence continues at coordinate 6,424,567 of NC_068395.1, read as the reverse complement.
TATACTTTGAATACGGCCGTGCTTGTTAGCTAAACCGAGCCCAGTGATTCATACGTTAAATGTTGCATGCAATAACGCACCGGTGAAAATCAGCCACCCTGGTGCCTCTCTCCCCAGTGGCTCAGTCAAGCAGCCGTGTCATTCATCAGGACTGTCAGTGTAGGTTTTCTTGCTTGACCTTTACAATCACCCACCACCAAGACAGGATTCAAGAAGCAGGAAGCATTTGTCGACTCTCGCGTGAAAGGTACCACCAATTAAAACCTTACAGCAAAGGGTGGAAATTGCACCCACATATACGTTAGTGCTAAAAAGCTGCCAGCAGATTTAACACATAACTCTAGCGTTGACAGGAAAACACACGGACACTCACTGAAGTCCTACCACAGCCGTGTCATTGTGTGCTGGGTGATATATTGGTTTCCTATGAAGTAAATATTATCCACTTGTGGGCATTTAAATAAATTACACAGTACAGGATTTCATCTTGCAGCATTAATTAGATCATATTTGCTTGTAAGTAGTTCAAAGCAACATTACATGTGTAACTTAACCTTGCAGAGGATACATGCAGATACAATCAACAAAAATAGATTACATTTATTGCATTAGAATGCACTTTAAAATGAGTAGTCTGCTGCTTTATTAAAAAGGCAGCAACAAAAACAAAACAACACAACAAACCTAACCTAACCTAACCTAAACTTAACTTAACTTAACTTAACTTAACTTAACTTAACCTAACCTAACTTAGCTTAACTTAACTTATAATAAAGCATAAGCAAAGCAAGGCAAAACAACTACAAAAAAAAATCTAAACAAAGCGTAAACAAAGTGAGGCAAATCATATAAAACAAAACAAAACAAACAAATACTGAAAAAAAAACAGAATAAAAAAGCATAAGCAAAGCAAAAACAAAAAAAATAAATAAATAAATAAAAGACTGGAAAATAACAAAAAGCAAAACAAAAAACATGGGAAATACATAGACAATTACATAAATATGCTGGAAAATAAAATAATAAAATAAAATGAAAAGCAACCTGGTGCACTAAAATAGAAAAAAATGGTCACAGATGTGCATTCATCAACGGTTAATAATGTGGATTAACTATATACTTTATATTTCTTATTTTGAACATTATATACACGCAGAATCAAACACTAGATTACAAAATCATACACTGGATTTTCAGACTTCATTATTAGTACAGAGACAATTTTGTTGTCTTCCTATTTTGGTTATTATTTATTGCACTTGGTTATGCAAGATCCTTATATATGGCAGCAATTCTCAAGAAGGATAAAAAATTAGCACATACTGACCTAGAAACATAATTTACTGTACTGTAATAAGTTAAAGTTTTGCATTTTCCCTGTTAACTTTAAAAACCCAAAGCCCAATGTCTTTTCATTACAGCAATTATTTATTAAAGGTAATGCCAAAATATTCACTCTGAATGTCTGCCACTGTTGTCACGACAACTACTAAACACATTTGCATTGTTACCGTTAATGGAAGTGATGCATTAAGCACTGTCATAATGTTTGAGGCTTAAAACACGCGTCATGCCCTTCGTAACTTAATATCCTACGCTCATCAAAGAAAAAGAGGAACACAAGAAGGATTCAGGAGGGAATTAAGCCCCCCCTCCAATATCCTGAAAAACAACAGAAGATTTTTCTTCTTGAGATTTGTCGAGGAACATCTCATATGAAGCTTAGTTCACTTCTACAAAGCCCCTGTATCATTTTACAGCAGCAGTAGTGGTGGTGAACACTAAGTTGCTCTCTTCTAAAAGCCTGCCTGAGGGCAGTCAAACTTGCTGTTTCAGAAACATGGACAGTACTAGGAACTAACAGCTCTTCGAGAGCTCAACCTCCCCATAAACAGCATTTTTTTTAAGCATCTAATACTGTACCATTCATTAATCTATGCACAACCATTAATATTTCATGACCAATTTACTTCTCATCAAAAAGTACTGTGGAGGTTGCATCAAAAGCTCTTGGGGTCGCTCTCTCTCTTTTTTTTTTCTTGCAATATAGCAATTCTGAAAAAGAAAAGGAGCAGTGACTAGATTTTAGTGCTTGTTCATGCAAAACTCACCATTATAATGCTAGGATGGTTGCCAAGGCATTGCTATAGTGCTCTAGATGAACTAGGATGTTATTTAGGTGATTGCTGTTCAATATTTTATAATTTTCTTTGAGTAGCACAGCTGTTTTAAACTTTACTGTATAATAATAATTTTCTGAGCACCAAATCAGCATATTAGAACGGTTTTTGAAGAATCATGCGACAACTAAAGACTGGAGGATTGATGCTGGAAATTCAGTTTTGCCATGACAGGAATAAATTAGAAATAGAAATAGAATAGAAATCAGTTATTTTAGATAACTGAAATATTTCAAAAACAGGGCTGCATGACGATTATTTTGCTCGAAAAATATGATTACTTTCATTTGAGTAATTTCTTTTCACACTTCGCCAGAATGATTGCACTTTCACATGAGCACAAACCAAGAGAAATTCAACTCATATGCATGGTTTATTTTACTTCATCTAAATTCCAGTTAATTATGCAGCCCTATCACAATATTTCCATTTTAGCTGTATTAAAAAAAACAGTATACTAGTTTAAGTTAACTGATTTTATTCAAGTCCAAACATTATTTATCATCACTGAATCAATCTAAATGTGTTAGGTTCCAACAACAAAGCTAAAGGTTTAGATCGCATTGCTCTTTATCAACTCCAGGTTTCCACTTTTTAAAGTATTTAAAATATCGGTCTGCAAATATGGCTTGGCTCCCTCCTTCAAAGAGATTTCTCGCCCATTTTATCATCCACCAGGCAACAGTCCTAAGTCCAATCACTTAGAAAAAGAAATAGGACAGCTCTCCTCAACAAACTGCACGGTGTGTGCTATCATTCCTGTCCACGGCCGTTAGATGCCGTATTTGAATGAGCAAAAGAAGTGATGCTTGCTTCTGTGAACGGTCTGGAAGGAGAAGCGTATAAAGTGTGGGTTTCATCTGGGCCAATGTGTAAACCGCAGAGAAGAGAGGAGAGAAACAGAGCTGTGGGACTCAGAGTGAGCAAGAGAGTTCGATAGCGAGCAGGCGAGTGAGACGGACAGATAGACACAGAGGGAAAGTGACATACAGAGGCGAAAAGAGAGGGAGCGCGAAAAGGGGACGGGCTGGCCTGGATCTGTGTCCGCTTGCCTTACCCCTGGTGTTTTCACGGCAACAACACACAGCAGTAAAATAGGGCAAGACTGACTCAAATACGTTTGATAATACAGTGGTGTGAGACTAGTAGAATCACAGCAAAGCCGTTCCGGAGCAGTCTGAACATCAGCGTTATAAACAAGCGAGGTGAAGCTGATGAAAAATAAATGAGAACCAAGGCCCAGTTCTATCACAACATGTCATCTACGTTCAATCTGAGCTCATCAAGCAATCCGCAAGTCAATACGGGGAACAATTATTGCTCCCGGAGGACCGCCGCTGCTTTACACCATATCAGTAGAGTACAAACAATGGCAGTATATTGCTTCTCAGAGAGGTTTTCATCTTTTTATTCATCCATCCATTCAACCGCACACTCTCTAGGGAAAATTAAATCAATTCAGAGGCCCCATATAATGATTCCTTCCCCTAACGTGTTGTCAAGTACATGCCGGTCCTTAACTGAAGAGCATATAATATAATAATGAAGCCATCAGATCTTAATGAAATGCACTTATGCCCATTAATTTGATAAACGGCTATTCAGATATAGTTTGCAATGATACAATCTAATTGTACTATGAAGCAGATCAACAAAAAATAGCACTAAAGTTACTTAAGCAAAAAAAAATTTTTAATTCTCTGTATTATTGTTTTTATCTCAACTTCGACTGTTACTGCACTAAACAAAAACAAATGTTTTTTAAAATAAAACTACATCCATTTATAATTTAATATGAGACATTTTGCTGGCATAAATACAACAAGGGGTTTACAATAAATTAAGGTAACAATATTGAATTTGAAGAGGTACATTTATATAAATAAAACAAAAACACCCTAATTTTAACATAATTGAGTTTTCAATTTATGTCAGTATAGTAAATCAATGGATAAAATGCACCGTTATATTCTGTAAACAAACATTTACTCAAAAATGGAGAATCCCATTTTAACATTAACTCACCTATGCACGAGCGCCGTCAATCATCCACTCCTTCATTATGCCAAATATAAGCTATGTTTACTTTTTCATTTTGTTTCATTCCTTTATTTAAACAATATTTTGTCTAAATTTGAAGTGTCTTTGCGCCTGAGAGTTTGATGATACACTAATGTGATCATGATGAAATCTGACAAGCCGCATTTTGGTTCTGAAAACCAATGATGTTGCGTCATTTGAATGTCGATTATGATTGGTCGGTTTCACGAGAGATGCCACATTCACGCATTGTTTTTAAAACTTACCATGGGCTAACGTGTATTAAAGAAAAATAATATTTAGTACAATACACGCACACACACATACATAGTTATGAACTTCAGTGGGTAAACTTATTAAAAAGTTAACTTTATCAGCTTCAGTGTTTTGCTCAGCCTCATCTGACGAACAGCCACTGAACCAGTTCCCCAGAATGAATCGTGCTGTCAAAGGATGTGTATAAAAGAGAAAGGTCTGTTTAGGAAGACCCGATTCACTAGACTGAATCAGACTTTCAAACGCACCATGTGAGAGAATGGGCCTTTTGCAAATTTTTTTTTTACGTCAATAGAATGAATTATACTTTCAAACATTTCATACAGTTTGAGAAAGGAACCAGGACGAACCGGTTCACTCGAATGAATCATTTTCAAAAGCTACATATGAGAGAAAGAAGAATTGATTCACTAGAATGAATTAGACTTTCAAACGTTACATATGAGAGAAGGATTTAGAACCATTTAGGATGAGCCGATTCACATACAGTATGAGAAAAGGAACATTTAGGATCAACCAGTTCACTAGAATAAATCATATTTTCAAAAGCTACACTTGAGAAAAATAGCTAGAACCGATTCAATAAATGAATTGGACTTTGAAACCTTGCATGAAGATCCGTGTAGGAACCGATCCGACTCCCTGGAACGAATCTGACTTTACATTTCAATGAGAGAAGTGAATGATTCAATGATTCGATTCACTATAGAATAAACTTGACTTCCAAATGCTGCATTCATTTAGATAGTGAGAGAGAAAGAACTGTTTGGGTGAGTAGGTACATTTGATAATTCCCTCATCACAGACATGCCAGAAGTAGCTCAATTTTTGTTAAACCTATAGCCTACTACTTTTAGTTAGTTACTCTCCAATACTGCAGCTGCTATAAACCAGACAGACGGTCACAGACGGAGTCCTGGAATCATCTATTGGGCCCGCTTATGTACATAAATCGCTTAGAAGCCTGAAGTGGACAGTGTGTGGCTGCAAATCCAGTCTGCTAAAATCCTCCTCTCCGCTTCTTATCTCAGTGGGACACAGGATAACAGAGAGCTTCCAACCCCATCCCCGTAATGGATAGATTGCCACAGCCGCACAGCTGCAGCTCCTATTTGCTATAAGCAGAATCCTTGACCCGGATGCTTTAGACGCATTACAATACTGATAATGTTGTTTGTCTTCTAATTACCGTTTTCTGGAGGCAGTCTGACTGGGATCTTTTATGCTCAATCACAACAGCAATCAAACACATTGTGCTTTGAATGTCGCACGCTGGTCAAAAGCCCCAAACGACTGCCTCAGAGATGAAAAGAGGGCAATGATGTATTTATTAGGACTCTTGAGAGCAAAATCACATCTTGACATGTTGCTGAAGTACGGTAGGCTGTGATGGCAGCAGCAAAGGCAGAATTTGCTGAACGGAGCTGTCACTGTACATCAAGTTGAAAGCTGAGGTGGATTTCCTGTCTTCTGACATCTCCTGTAGTCCTAAACTTTGCCTTTGGTATACAGTTTCTGAAGATAACCGAAGAGAAATTCTCATCATGAAATTCGGTTTCATATCAAAACATCAGGACTCGAAGCAGAAAACACTTTTTGAAACCGGAACCATCACTGAACGTACTGATAAAGCCACTGGATGCTGAGTGGTTGAGTTAGGGCAAGATGTCTTTTAAAGTCTCCTGATACTTATCAAGGAAGATACAATGGATTGTGGCTCCGGAGGCCCTGAGAAGTGTCACTAGTGGAATCTTTTCCGTTGCTATGGAGTCCCAAGAGACCCGCGGTACCCAAGCAGTGGATGGGAGAAAACCTGAATCTGCGCATAATGTGGCGTGTCTGAATAACGCTGACCTAAAAACTCTTTTAAGAGGCACATAAATTACTGTCAAAACTCCTAGCGGATGTTAAGTTCCCAAAGGATGCTTGAGACACTTAAGCTTTGAATTTTACAAACATAATTTTGGGGGGTTTTGTTTTCTTTAATAAACAGAGAGTTTCCAGCTTAAAAGTATATGCAGATAAAAAGCATGTATAGCCTCCCACTTTCCATACTGCATCACTTGTCTTCCTGTAGATGTGTTTATCTGCATCAGGTAAAGAACGATACACTGGATATGACAGTAAATTGGCAACAATTTGGCCATTCTGATATCAGTAGTGTCACTTTGCATCACTAGTCTTCCTCAAAATGTGATTAACTGTGTTACTCCAAAACTGATATGTCGGCTAAACTCATAAATCGGCCACTAAATGGCCATTTTTCTGTCAATGGAAAATGGATAATTTGTGCAAATATGTTTTTGTTCAATTTGAGGTAAATTAAATTCAGGGTACATGTACACCTCAATTGCTATAATTAAATAGGTTATCTGTAAGAATTTATTCTTAGTCTATCAGTCCTTATATATTCCCCAAAAATGACCATTGCCCATGGCAACACTGTATAACTGACCTCATCTTATAGCTGTAGCCTATGCCTCTATAACAAAAAGGACATTTATAATATATATTATTAATATCCGTTTAATGTTTCATATTTATTTAGTAGCCGTCTATTAAGAGATAGTGTAGTGTTTAAGTTATTATATATATATATATATATATATATATATATATATATATATATATATATATATATATATATATATATATATATATATATATATATATATATATATATATATATCAGCCACTCTCCAGTTGGTTTCAGCAATTTAAAGTACATTTCAGACTGACCCATTACCGTCTTAGCCTGCTTCTTCTTAGCACTAAAAAGTTTCTTACAAAATAATAAGGTGGAATCAAATTGATATTTCTCAACACATCTGACTGATTAGGTAAGGTTCGCATCACACATGTCGTTGTCAAAAGGCTTTTTTCTTCTCACCTTCTTATACTGTATATAAGGTCTCTAAACTTTGGGGATTGTTTGTGTATCTCAGTAATACAGAGATCAATTAAACTAACCTTTAAGTTATCGATCTCGACAGAAGAAAATGCATTTTTCTAGTTGTGTCTAAACGTCTTTGTCATAATTCTATATGCGTTGACTATAGAAAGCAGTCCATCAAGACAACACGCTTTTATGTGTATTCTGCCTGTGATATAGAGGAGAGTTACCATGAGCCTGTCCGTCACCAGCCTCACATCTCCAGCATCACCAGCTCGTCAAGTGTGGGCTCTGTCCGATAATACAAAACTTCCAAGTTCCTTGTCTTTGCGTTTAAAGTAAAAAAAAAAAAAAAAAACTATAATGAAAACTGCGTTCGGTAATGAGGAAACTGCAGGGACAAAACGGACGCGTAGTGGAGAGAAAACAAAGGTGCGTACTTACAGCATGCAGCGCACTTTTCCCCTTCTTTGGCTCTTTATCAATTATCCTTTGTCCAAGGGAACAGAAATCTCCGTAGAATCGCTCGCGTTTGTCGAGTACTCCGAGCAGAGATGGGAGTGACCCCTTTAGCACTTCTTCGGGGGAAGAGGACTGTGTATTCCGCATGTGTGCACAGTGTTAAATGCGCAACATCGCGCAGCACACGCGCAGGAAATATTAGCGCTGGATTCAGGGGCTCTTCTGACCACCGTATCCAGCACCAGAGGGGTTCACTAATGCAGGCGGGGCCACAAACCCCGAGCGCACCTGCATCTGGGACAACAACGTTTGAATCGGATGTTTGTAACATTTACAAGAGTAAAAAAAAGTGTAAAATAAAAAAGACATTTAGATTAAAGACAATAGATTATGCATTTTTAAAGCATAACAGTCCCCAAGAATGTTAAAGTCATTTTTGCACATGCCCTCTCCTGAAAGCTGACCCTGATAAATTAAAAAAATAGATAGATAAGCATGCACAGAAAGATAGATAGATAGATAGATAGATAGATAGATAGATAGATAGATAGATAGATAGATAGATAGATTACCATGTACAGATAGATAGATAGATAGATATTTAGATATAATGTCAAATGTATAATAGATATAATGTATACTGAAATGAGTGTTTCATATGTACGAGCTGAAAATCTAAAGTGGCAGGACTGATTTCTGCCTCCTCTCAGCATGACAGATCCACTGTGTAGGAAGGGATTAATTAGTAAACATTCTTGCATTTAATCAGTACGTACAATTAGAAAGTTTGGTCTGTATCAGTCCCCACGCATACGGTGGGCTATTGAGCAACACTTCCGAACCTGAGCAAAACACTAGAAGACTGCAATGTTCTTCTCTAGTAATGAATGTGTTGCATTTTGTGCGAAATAAAGGAGCAGTGTAATAAGATTTTAATAAGCATGAATAGATTTCATAATGGATCTGAGCCGACTCTCTTTTTCTCTTTCTTCCCCTCCCTCTCTCCCCATCTCTCTATTTCTCTCTCTTTCTCTTGTTGTCTAGATGCATTAATCACTGTAACCTCCTAGATGTCTCCACCTTCATTTGTCTTTGATTTTTCCGTCAGTCAGAAGTGGGGCAGCGTCTGCAGTAATAAGTCTGGCTTCTTAACCCTCTCCTACTGTACACTCTTTACAACCCACATCGTCCAGAACCCAAAACTGGGTCTCTGTGTTATAATTAGAAACTCGGGGGTATATGATACATAAACGGGAGCCATTCACTCAACTTCATGTTGTTCTGAAGTGGTATGAATATCTTTCTTGTGCTGAACACAAAAGAAGATATTCTGAAGAATGTTGGGGATCGGTGTTGTTTTGGACAATTTCTGGAAGAACTGTCCCTTTAAAGGAATAGCTACTGGTAGATGTACTAATTTTACCCATGCACGATGAAGATGACTTTGTTTCTTAATCAGAACAGATTTGGAAAAATTTAGCATTACATCATTTGTTCACCCATGGATCCTCTGCATTGAATGGGTGCCGTCAGAGTGAAAGACTAAATAAAGATACAGGAGAAAGCAATATTATGCATACAGGATTTGTTTAGCAAGAAGCAACATGCATATTTTCACTTCACAAGATGTTGATGGATGGATGTTTTCATCAGCTGTTTGAACCCTCATTCTGATGGCACCCATTCACTCCATAGGATCCACCAGTGTACTATTCCTTTAAGGTGGCAGCGTTTGAAACATTTTTTGGTTCATTTCTGAAACTTTTCTCTCAGAAGCAGATTATAGATGTATGAACAATATGTAACAGTATGCTTCTAGAATGATTTTAAGAGTATTTAAACAAAGCTCTAAAAAATGTTTTCGCACTGATTCAATAATAGATGCTACTGCAATAGTATTCTTTACCTCCAATATTTTTGCCCTAGATTGTTGGGTTTCGGCTGTGAAACACAGTGTACTGTTCTGTTGCTCAGCCACAGAGTATCAGCTGTGCCTCTGGCCTACATTAAACTGACCTGTTTTCTCATCATCATCATAGGGCTATTGATGATTATAATAAAACCTCAGAGGGCAGGATCAAATCTGCGATGTTGTTAGAGTAAACAGGCATTTTGGTTCAGACAATAAAATGACATTATAATGTGGTTATAAGCAGGTAATTTTACAACTTAGGACACTGATCTCAAGGGTGTTTTGTGGTAATATCACAGCAGCAGTCTGCCATCCGGTGGCCTCGCTGAAGAATGATCTCAAACCTGAAAGCTGGATAACGTACTGTACTGTCAATTCATGTCTAAGAAAGCGCTTATATATATATATATATATATATATATACAAAGAGAAATTTATTGAAAATATGTTAATGTATTTATTGAACAATTTATTGTGGCTGTAGATGTGAATCCTTGTACAGGGGAACTTGAAACAAACATCCGCGGTACAAACACAAGATGGGAAATGGTGCAAAGACTAGAAGGAGAGTCCAGGACAGAGGAGAACGAGAAAAGGAGGGATTTAGAAGCACTTCCTGTGGACAATGGAGGGTCCGGCTTCCTCGTACTCATCTTTGCTGATCCACATCTGTTGGAAAGTGGACAGGGAAGCCAAGATGGAGCCGCCGATCCAGACAGAGTATTTACGCTCAGGAGGGGCAATCATCTGTAGTTGACAAAGGAAAAATGTATTATTATTGGTACTACCATTATCAATAATAATAATAATATAACAACAAATTATTGTAACAAATTACAAAACAATAATAAAATGTACATTATAATTATGATGATGATATTATTATCATTATCAAAATATCCATAATATAGAATGTTTCATTATTTTGTGAATTGTAATAATAATCATAAAAAAATCAATAATCCATCAATACAATAATACATTGTACATAGTACTACTACTGATAATTATTATTATTACATTTTGTATTAAATTTCAATAATACATATTTTCAATAATACAAAGTACATTATAAATGTTTTATTATGATCACTTACACTACTACTTGTGATATAATAAAAAAATTACAATATCCATTATTCAACGTTGTGCATTAGATCGTGATTTAATATAACGATAGAGATTTAATATATAAGATTAAATAAAATAATAGTTTTTTTTGTTGTTGTCGTTATTATTATTACTACTTAATATCCATAATGCATTAAGTATTATTGTCTTGTTTAATTGTTGTAGTCTGGCTATTATGAATTTGCTTTTGTATCTGGAAATATAACAACAATAAAAGATTGGTTATGCATTTTGGTCTGTATATCGGACACTTAAAAATATAAATAATCTGTATCTGTCATACAAAAATCATTTAGATGACAAAAGAACTTTGCATAAATAATAATAAAATAATAATTAATGATAATTTACACATTCAGTTTATCAATATTCATTCGTTTTTTTTTCTTATGATTGCTTTATTTATTGTGTCAAAAAAAAAAACAGAAATATATCATTAGAAATCGGAAATTGTACATTTAAACATAATCTAAACATGAAATAAAACGTTCATGTAAAAAAACTGTACCTTGATCTTCATGGTGCTGGGAGCCAAAGCTGTGATCTCTTTCTGCATCCTGTCACCGATACCAGGGTACATGGTGGTCCCACCAGACAGTACATTGTTGGCGTACAGATCCTTACGAATGTCAATGTCGCACTTCATAATGCCGTTGTAAGTGGTCTCATGAATACCAGCAGACTCCATACCTACAGACAATGTCATTTCGATGATGAATGGGATTATACATGAAACAGACTTCCATTTAAATACATTACATATGCAGAACCATGTAATTCATGATAACATAATAGCGCTGATTTCATTTTGGGAAGAACTTCTGGTTAGCCGTTGTCCTATCAGGTCTACTGGATAAGGAAACAGTGATTGATGTACAATGTCAAGGCTAACAATCCTGTACACCATAAATAGACCCTCAGCCTTTGGGCATATACTGAAACACTCCTAATTAGTTCCTGACAAAAAGTGATCCGTCACATGTCACCTCTCCTAAAAGTGCACTGTAATGTAAGAAAAAGCTCTAAAAATGCAGTTGGATGAATTGTTCTCAGTGGGAAAACTTGACTGCTTCGCTGTGCTCATGAAAGGTGGGTTTAATTGTGTTGCTACACATAGACTGATGTGCAAATGATTGAGAATTATTAATAATGTGAATTTTTCATCATGGGAATCTAAGCTTGGCAATGGCTCAAAATGGAGAATATATTTTGAGTGTGGGCTTAGTGTTTCATTGAAGGCCCTGTTTCAGAATTGCTAGAAACTTATATGAATAAATGATAAAAAAAATAAAAAAAAATAAGACAAAATGTAGGGATATGCAAAGCGTGTCTATCATTAAGAAGAAATCTAGTCAAAAATCCTAAAGGAATCCAAACATGATTCTATGGAACCCTAAGAGGCCATTTATTATCATTTTGTCTCGTCTTGTTTGCTTGTTAACTCGACATAACAAATGTTGTTTTTTCAAGAGCAACGTGATCATGCTAATTAAATCATCTGTGACTGACTAGCAAAATAATGAGCAACTATTTTTTTTTCTTGTGAGAAGATTAAATTGTGATCATGAGAAAACAAATAAATAAATAATTATTGCATTCATTTAGAAACATATACTTTAGATCCAATCCTAATTAATATATATATATATATATATATATATATATATATATGTGTGTGTGTGTGTGTGTGTGTGTGTGTGTGTGTGTGTGTGTGTGTATGTATATGGGTGGGTTTTATATATTTATAGAGAGAGAGAGAGAGATAATTAATTAATTAATTAATTAATTCCTGATGGAATGGGGTAAAATGATTACTCTTTATTAAATGATTTGTATTTTTAATTATTTATAAATAATCATTGGATTCTGGTTTATCCTAATAATTTAGGTCCACTTCTAATTAAAACAAATAAGAGTTATCGATTTAAGAACATTTTAATTTATAGTTCTGGAAAAAAACAAAATAGTTACTCTTTAAGTTATTTTATTATTCATTATTTTATTTTTAGAAATATTCATTAGATACCTATAATAAGATACATTCATTCTAATCGAATCAAATAAGAATCATGTGAAAAAAAGTGAATTAAAATCATTAATTTTTGTTGCTGAATTTTTATTTATTTTTATTTATTATTTTTTTATTACTATTTATTAAATCATTTATACTCTTGTTTGATTCTTATAGTTGGATATTATCTTTATCAGACTCCTCATAGGCAGCTGAAATTCACAGGTGAGTTACAACACAATATTATTTTTGACTAGGTTAAATCAAACAGAACAACTACCTACAAGGCGGTGGAGATGAATAATGTAGGAATATTCCAAAAACAAATGATAAACTGACCAATGAAAGAGGGCTGGAAGAGGGTCTCGGGGCAGCGGAACCTCTCGTTACCGATGGTGATGACCTGACCGTCGGGCAACTCGTAGGACTTTTCCAGTGATGATGAGGAGGCGGCAGTGGCCATTTCATTCTCGAAATCAAGAGCCACGTAGCACAACTTCTCCTTAATGTCACGAACAATCTCCCTCTCGGCTGTAATAGCGAGTTAGAAAGGTATTACACGCGTTTAAATTATATATATATATATATATATATATATATATATATATATATATATATATATATATATATATATATATATATATATATATATATATATATATATATATATATATATAAACAGCTGGTTCAATTCACTTTTAACTGCCGTTACTAGCGTTGACCAAGAGGTGGTGCTGTTTAGCTAATGACGATTTCATTACATCGTAAACTTTAAAACCAGAACGTTTACGCGACATATAAAAGATGAATAATTCATTGATATTTTACATTTAAACACACAGTTTATTATCTATTAAGTGAGTGCATTAGAATATAACCTTCACATCATGTATAATTTATGTGAAAGCTGCAGAGAGTGAGGTATATTACCAGTGGTGACGAACGAGTAGCCTCTCTCAGTCAGGATTTTCATCAGGTAGTCAGTCAGATCTCTGCCGGCTAAATCCAGTCTCATGATGGCATGTGGAAGGGCATAGCCCTCATATACGGGCACATTGTGGGTCACACCATCACCGGCATCCAGCACAATACCTGGAACATATCATAAGAGCATGACAAAAGCAAAGAACAAAAGAGATGCAGTTTAGAGCACCTACTGTATGATGGGCACTGTAGGCAATGCTGACCTGTGGTACGGCCAGAGGCGTACAGTGAGAGGACAGCCTGGATGGCCACATACATAGCCGGAACGTTGAAGGTCTCAAACATGATCTGAAATACAGAGAGAAACCAATATATCTTAATATTATGGAAATAATACCATTAATGTCATGATTTTAAAGTCTTCAAAAGGACTTGCCTGGGTCATCTTCTCTCTGTTGGCCTTTGGATTCAGTGGAGCCTCAGTGAGAAGGACAGGATGTTCCTCAGGAGCCACACGGAGCTCATTGTAGAAGGTGTGGTGCCAGATCTGAGAAGACAGTATTGCATTTTTTGTTATATATAGAGAAACATTGGTCACATTTACCACAGTTTGGTGAATTTTCACGAGCAAAATGTATGGGATTCCATTAGTGCCAAAAATGATTCATCTGTTTTGTACCATACCTTTTCCCATGTCTACATTCATTTGTTTCCACTGATATCTGTTTTTTTCTCTCTCTTAGTAATGAACAGCTGCGCTGTGTCCTCTAGTAGACACTATGGGGGACTGCTGCCAACAGGAATGGTGTCTGAAGCACGCGTGAAAGAACTCCAATCGCTTTGGCCCACGTAGCCTGTGATGTCAAATAAGTGTAAGAGTGCCTGCCAAATATGTCACCAACTTTTGTTGTCTTCAGGAGTCGTTTGTTTGCCAGTGCATGTAAAGACCCTATGGGGAAAGTATGTAGCGGCGGGTCAAGCTGGCAGAGCCTTGCACACAATGGCCGTGTTACAAGCTTACCAAGCTAAGAGATGTAGACGAGGGCAAGGGTTTGTCCCCTGAGGTAGACGAGGAACTGTGCCACAAATGCCTCTCCACAGATAGATCCACACCACAGCCTTGGCTCTTCACTCCAGTAAATAGACTGCTGCCAATGGGTGTGCGATGTCAGCAATGGTGATTATAGAGAGGCATTTACGGGTAAATCTTGCCGACATCGGGGAGGAAGTAGAAAGCCTTTTTGGCACTTCCGTTGAGGTGTTGGTCGAGAAGTTTAGGGAAGCAAACATGCAGTCCGCTGCCTTCAGGAAGTTCATTCCCCACAGTCCCAAGTCTTCCTCCAAAACCTAGGCAGGATCAGAAGAGCAGTATGGACACTCGCACCCCTCCTCCTTTTAGGAGTCGGTTACAGAGGTGGGCAAGCACTAAGAGGAAGAGAGCGTATACTAACACTTCTCTTCTCAACAGGGATTTGTCCATCCCTACTACCTGACACTGCGTCCCCTTGCCATGCCTAGGGTTTGTATGTTTTCTCGTCTCCTTCAGACAGCTAAGCTGGTGATGTATTCTGCAAGCACCCTCTTATACTTCCGGGCGCCTGCCTGTGACATCATGGACTATGTGGGCCAGTGGGACTGGAGTTGTTTCCCATGTGCTTCAGACACTAGTCCTCCTAGTGTGTCTCGTTCCCTCTCAGGGGAGCCATTGTTACATGCGTAACCTGATACATTTCTCACCATCTTTCTAAAACACTGAATAATATGACAAAGCATGAAGATGAACTCTAAGGACTATAGATTTAATTGTTTATTTATTAATTTTTTTGACGCCAATTGAACTCCATAGAAATGCATTAATTTCAACTGAAATCCACATGATTGGGAACAAAAAAATCTACAGATTTTACAATAGATTGAAGTTGTTTATATGAATTTTCCTCACTGACCAACAGAAAGTTGCTTTGTTTTGCTAAGTGACCTCTATATGAGTTTCGCTCAATGTTTGCTTCATCGCTACACTACTGACAATAGACAATGGACCTTTTTTCCTAATGTGACCAAACTTTTGCTAATTAAACCATAAAAATTGTATGGTCTACCTTCTCCATATCATCCCAGTTAGTGATGATGCCGTGCTCAATGGGGTATTTGAGGGTGAGGATGCCTCTCTTGCTCTGGGCCTCGTCTCCTACATAGCTGTCTTTCTGACCCATACCGACCATGACACCCTAAAGAAAGAAACAATAATGCAAGCTTTCAGTCACAATCCACACATTCAGGGCAACTTTTGGTCCTGTTTTTGATATAAATTCTGCAGCACTCACACTCCTTTTCTAGAATTAATGCTTGCTTGTTAACATTTGAAGCAAGGATCGATGCTAGCAGAGTATCGCCTTTACGGGTCAAAGGTCAAAGCTTACTGTGACTAAAGTACTGTGACTTAAGAGCTGCTTTACTAATTGGATCAAAATAACACTAAATCCCAGATGAGGTGAATGAACGTTGTCGTCTCACCTGATGGCGGGGTCGGCCCACAATAGAGGGAAACACTGCCCTGGGTGCATCATCACCGGCAAAACCAGCCTTCACCAGACCTGAGCCATTGTCGCACACCAGAGCGGTGGTTTCTTCCTCGTCGCACATGCTTACTTAGACAGCTGGCATTTTAACAGAAATGGCATGGGAAGCAAACACATGACATGTCCATTAAAAAGCAGAAGGATTTTCTC
Source organism: Carassius gibelio (assembly GCF_023724105.1). Classification (NCBI taxonomy): domain Eukaryota; kingdom Metazoa; phylum Chordata; class Actinopteri; order Cypriniformes; family Cyprinidae; genus Carassius; species Carassius gibelio. Next base: position 6,408,009 of record NC_068395.1, on the reverse strand, counting down.
CTGCCTATAAAAAATGCGTGTCTTTGCTTGTTGAATTCATGTAGCACTTGAAGCTAAATGTAAATTATTCATCTCCACTGCTTAAAAAGAGCTTTCTGACATCTTCAGTTATGCAGACTTACCCTCCCTACGGCAGACTCGTAATGTGCAATAAATAATACATATTTTATTATTATTTGATATCTTGAGTTGAGCATAAAAAGCTTTAGTTTGTAATATTATTATAGCGCTGCTTCTGAATTCAAAAGGTTGCTTTAAAATGCAAAATATAAGCATTTCATTGGTCCACTGTGTACTGTATGTAACAAATAATTCATGAAATAATTCATTATTAAAAGGATAGTTCACTCAGAAATGGAAATTCTGTCAACACCCTCGTGTTTGTTTCTTCTGCTGAAGATAATTTGAAGTGATTTTTACAGTAAAAGTCACTGACTTTCAACATACACTACCGTTCAAAAGTTTGGGGTTACTTCGACTATAAGTCTCTTATACTCAACAAGGCTGTATTTATTTGATCAAAAATAAAGTAAAACTGTAATATTTCAAAATATTATAACATTTTAAAATATAAATTTTCTTTTTTAATATATTCTTATATATGATTTATCCCTGTGATGGCAAAGCTGCATTTTCAGCATCATTACTTGAGTCTTCAGGGTCACATGATCTTTCAGAAATCATTTTAATGTCCTGATTTGATGATGGGGAGGGGGTTCTTTTTAAGGTCAAATTTACTATTTGAAATATTCATATTTTGTATTATTATAATTGTCTTTGCTGTCACTTTTGATCAATTCAGTGCATCATTGCTGAATACAAGTATAAATTTCCTTAAAAAAATAAAGAAATCTATCTTCTATAAGAAGTATCATCACTGTTTTCCACACAAACATCCCCAGTATATCCAAAAACCAAGCTTCGCTACACTATCTGCTGTAGTCCAACAAATCATTTAATATAAACATCCATTGAAGTAGACTCACCCAGGAGAGCTCGCACAACAGGCCTGGAAAACTTGCTCCCTCAAGAGCGGTAGAAAATAAGAGAGTGAGCGGCCAGTTCACCTGTCCTGTATTTATATAAAACCTTGTCACCAGGGCTTCAGAACCTCAAGCCTTTTAAGGACACATTACAACCCTGCATCAATCAAAGGTGGGCCGTCCCATGCGAAGATGGGGTATTGGAACGGATCTCACAATGGAGACTGTTGACTGACAGTTGCATTTAATATTAGAAGATAATTTATGGCTCTCGAGGACATTGTGGACTATTGTTGGAAAGAGAGGTGGCCAATTCACTGGGAGAGAATGGCATCCCACCGGCCGTTATAAATAAGACACAGAGCATTGGTTATAATGGACGAATGACCATTTGGCTGTTGTCTGTTGTCTGTCAGTTGTGAGGAACTTCTAGCTGGCCTTCAAAGGAAATGCACATTGCCGCCCCATATGGGTGTGGACGTTCCACCGGGAACCAAAGCCTACCAAATGAGGAATGATTTTCAGTGTCTCTTCCCAAAAGAAAATCAAGGCCTCTAGGAAACTGACAGTGTGCCACACTTTGTGATGATTGTAGGGCTATTGTACGTGTGGGTGGTCTAATAATTACATGAACAACACAAAAGCAACTTGATTGCATAGTGTCAAGAGAACGGCATGGCATGCTCTGTAAGTAGTTTCGATGACTTTTTAAACTCCACAAATCCCATCTTTTACATCGTGAGAACTCTTAGACATGTTTGATAAACCATTATCTAACATGCAATTAACCTAGCATAAAAAATATCTAGTTTTAAAAACATCAAATAGTGATGTTGTGACCTTCTCAACTGTTTCTTACAATTCATATTTTGCAACAACATAATTTGAGTATTACTTTATTGGTGTAAAAAACGTATTTCCATTGTGAACTTATTTTAGTGAATGATAATATATTACATAAAGTAAGCTAAATATTGTATGTAGTGCAGCACTGTTACACAGAGTTGTTATTGTTAACTAGAACTAAAACTATTAAAAAAGTTTTTTTAATCATTGACATACAGCCAAAATATAATTTAAAATATAAATGTTAGACAAAAAGCTTAAATTTGAATTGTAAATCTGAAATGAAATAAGTAACTGAAATAAGTTCAAGAAGAGACTGGGTTGAAAATGTAATAAGAAAAACAAACTAAAGAAAAAGATGAAAGCACATCACATAATTACTAAAACTTAAAACTGAAATAAGCTCATTCAAAATATGAACAAATACTAAAATAGTTCACAAACAATACTAAAATAATACTGCCGTGTTAAAACTGTGACACCCAACAACTATCATTGATTGGTGGGAAGACAAATAAAAAGTTATTTCATTAAATTTTCACAAAACGTCTGTTGACTAGACAGATACAGTAGCTAACTAGATAGATAGATAGATAGATAGATAGATAGATACTGATATTTCATTTTTGTGTTGTTGTTATTTCTCAATATTTCTGTTGACCACTGTAGCCTTCAACCGTTACCAAAGATACTGTAAGAAAAAATTGCTTTTATATTCAAAACATGTCTATTGTTATCTACAAAACCAACATTTGGTCCCAAATTTTTTCCTATTGAGTAACTATAAATTTAGGCAATTTTTTTTTATAAAGCTAAAAATATTGTGCAATAGCTTTCCGTTTTTCAAGCATACAGTGTATATGTCTGTACTTACAGTACATACATGCATATACTGCATACTGAAAAAAGTTTTAGGCCGTTTTGCAACCCTGCAACCCTGTAGTGCCACATCGTCCTAATGCAAAATGGCCTACTGGAGGTCATAACAACAACACTGGATGACTTGTATTGAGTCTTAAGGTCAAACGTTAGTCAAAGTTTTCATTCTCAAGGGCAGCTGGCCATTTGCATTCTTCAGCTCACACAGAGATGAACCACAATCTCTCTCATTTGTCTCTCCAGAGGCCTAAAGTTTGGCAATGTGTCAACTGGAGGCCACCCAGTAATGTACAATTGTGACGGCCTGCCACTTGACCTTACATTCTGTTAATGACACACTGACAAACCCATCAGCATTGACTGTAGATGGTAAAAGAGCCACTCTCTCTCTCTCTCTCTCTCTCTCTCTCTCACACACACACACAATCACACACACACACACACACACACACACACATACTTCCACAAGGCATAACATGTTTTCACAGATACCATTCTCTCTTATAATATTATTTCAGGTTAAACAGTTATGCTGTGTCAAAAAAACCAATGGCATTCCAGTAAAGGCACAGAAACACATAATCGTTGTAAAGGTAGGCTTGTAACCTGAAATATTCATTTACATAACTGACTGGAGCTTATGATTATAAATTTTATGATTATAATTTGAGTCAAGATAGGGATTCAAATAATTTAGATAGATAGTACACTGTACTGTATACTGTATACTGTTCTAATCATAGTAACTGCATACATAAACTCTGACATGTATTTCTTCTGTTTCCCTTAGTCCAAATGTCCCTGAAGGGACAACGGTAGTGTTTGCAGCCAATCAAATGCACAAACATACCAACAGCAAGTTAAATATAAAGACTCTCGCTGCAGGATTGCATGCAATATTAAACAGTAAAAAAATGCTGCTGATAAAACTGTGTGACTGACACTTTACTTTAGAGTTGTCACACTGTCCTGTCATCTGACTAGAACGTCAGCCTCCTCAGCAACAGTGACACATGATTTGCACATTCACATGCACACATACTGTATATGGCTACAATAAAAGGTTTTGTCAAGTCTAGCTAACTTTTGATGGCAAATTTGACCCCAAAGTAAAGCTACACACTTGTGTTCAAGCACACAGGAGTCCGTTCCTGCCAGGGTTTCTCTAGTGAATAAAAACAAGCATCATTTTATAGTGGTTCCACACTGAAGCGTTTCTATCACTGTGGGATCATGTGCCCTCAGTCCTCTGCTCTTCTGCTGCCATTGCCTTTGTCTCATAACTGAAATTCCTCTTCACTAAACATAGATGCATCCATTCGCAATGCCACAATGGTGCATTTGGGATTCAGATCAGAATTAGTTTCACAATGTTATCTTCACAGGATATTTTATTGCTCAGAAGTCGCTGTTCATAGCACAGGAGTTCTCAGACATGCATCAGAGGTTTCCCCAAGCATTCCTTTTTAAATTAAAAAGATATAAAGAGAATTGTGTGTGTGTGTGTGTGTGTGTGAATATTGTTGAATATTATGAATGAATATATGCAAAATACTAAGAAGAAAAGTCTAATTAAACAGTGTATTTTGTTATATGTATATATTTTTTCATAATGCATTTTTTTTTTTGGTATATTATAAGTATCTGTACTCCCTGTCTCTGCACAGCATTTATTTTATTTTTTATTTTATTTTTTCAATGTGTTTTATTGGTACACAGTGTCTAGCATCTTCCTGGTGACTAGGAGAACGATGTCATGGAGAATTATAATGCGCTTGTTATAGAGGGCCAGGAATTTTGAACAAACTGCCAGGAACCGCTTCAGAAGGCTGTTAAAAAGATGTGTTACAACAGATCTGTTTCAAGCTCTTTGATGCTGCAGAAATGCTTTTGAAAGCAGATTGAAATGTATTTAATCCTTCAGGAATACCAAACCCCGGTGAGTTTGAGAAAATGAGATACAACAAGCTACAGTTGTTTTGAAGTGATGAGTCTAAATTTAGTTACATGTATGCAGATTGCTAAAGTGAAAACTGGAAAAATAGGACAAAACACAGTCAGACATTGAGGCTGTAAAAAGTTCACCACCATTTCACTCTATAATTTATATTCTTTAATCTAGCAACAAATCACCTCTGAAATTACAAATAAATGTCCTATAGTAAATGTTAATTAAGAGTAACACTAGTAACTTATTATTGATGTTTATTTGAAAAATAGAAATATATAACAGCGAGGTAACAGCGCTGTAAATTTAGCTTCAATTTAGATAAAGATATTTGTGTTAATTTTATGTTACGTTAGATAAAAGTGTATTAAATATGTGTAGGTCTTTTTTTTTTTACCATTGTGTTAGCATCTGTATGACTTAGGGCACTTTAGGTAATAGTGCATGATCTGCCAAACTGTAGTCAGACAGACTGACAAAAACCCAGTAAGTGCATGAAACGACATTGTTGGTATTTCACAAACATTTATGTTTAAAAATGATATTTTGCCTAATGGCTTTAAAAGTATAGAGAACAATCAATTGGGTAATTCTGGAACATGCTAACCTGGCACCAGTTAGTTAATAGTTAACTGTTCATCACAGAGAAATCAAGTGAAGAAAATAAATGAATTACAAATTAAATTAATTATAAATTAATTTGAGGAATGCAGTTTCATATAAGGTCCCTAAAAATCTGCCTAGATGATTTATTGGGGTTAATTATGGTTTGGCCAAAGGATGGACCTCCAAGGGTTAAAAAAACATAGTTTGAATTATGTCACTGTTAAAAATAGTTCATTGCTAAGCACCATCTGTGAACACATCACATACTGGGAGGCACCATGCTGGAGTAAATCTGTCTTCCAATTCAGGTCAATAAATCATAGAGAAATAAGGTTTAATTCTGTGCTGAAGATGCATGCACATGCATGAGTGGCCTGTGTGTCACATGCCCTGTAAACCTGGCATGTGTGAACTCATGCAGACATGAATTATAAATGAGCTTCTGGCTCCAGGCTGGGTTTTCTGCAGAATTTGTTTGATTACAGCCCTTATTCATGCACAGATTCTACAACCCTGTATAATAAGCTTGAGCATTCAAGCATTTTTTTTATCCTCAATATTGCTAAGATGAGCTGCTCAAGATACACATAAATCATTTGTACATTAAATATAAGCAGTTTATGACATTTACCTGATAAAAGAACTCTAAAGCGTGTACATGACTTGTAAGTTACTGCACAGAGACACAAAGGCTGAGGATTCAAATGCAGCTTTTTATTTTAAAGGGTCAGACTGATGAGGTATTCCTGTGGCTCAGTGGTAAAGCATTACATTGGCAGTGCAAATAATTGAGGGTTCAAATCCCAGGGAACAAACATACCATTTTAGAAGATTTATAACCTGAGTGCACTCTAAGTCACTTTGGATAAAAGAGTCTGTTTAATGCATAAATGTAAAGGTGAAGAGACATAGGTAAATGAAATCAGTGATGAGTCCAGGCAAAGGATTATGGTAGTCTGTGAGAATGTGACAACTGTCTGGGGCAGAGTGCCCCCAGGTGGTTCTCAAGGGCACTCCAGCTGGTGATCATAACAATCCAGTATTTTTAGCTTCCAGACGCTCCTCAACAAGAATAGACTTAAGTCCAGGAAGGCGGTGGAGCAGAGGCGGAACGAGGGAGGGATTGAGGACCAGGCCCATGTGCTGGAGGCAGAGGATCTGGAGACTGAGGCAGAGCAGAAAACCTCCAGGTCAGAGCTGACAGAGCAGGAAGCCCAGGCGGAGCTGAAGAGCACCACAGCAGAGCAGACGGGACCAAAGATCCCCACGGCAGAGCAGATGACCACGACAGCAGAGCAGACAGGTCAGACGTTCTCTACGGTGGAGAAGATAAGGCTTAAAACCACTTCAGCTGGGCTGATGGTGCAGGGGACCACCAAGATGGCGCAGGTGGGACTGAAATAGGGCGCAGAGAGACCGTTCAAGGACGGCATCTTTGGCTGTAACAGGGCAAGAAGAGAGTTAAGGAATGGCCTCCTTGGCCGTGAAAGGACAGGTGATTCGTGGACTTGAGCAGGCTCTGGAGGAGTAGTAGAGCAGTGTCCAGCCCAAACAGCAAATGCTGGTGACTGTGATATGACAAGCTCCATGGCCACTGGACCTTGGTGTGTGGTGTCCCCTCCAGAAAAAAATTTAGGGAAAGTGTTTTCCTTGATGGAAGAACCACTTATTAAAAGGGCATAGTCAATGTTCTTTTCTGAAGTCAATTAATTTATTCCAGTGGGCATGCAAGATCTTAAAGGATAGTTTAAGCCAATGCTGTAGCACTCATTGTTCAAAATATCACAGAATCGGACAATGCTCATTTGCATATTGATTATACACTGCACAATGGGAAAGCATTTTACATTGAAAAACGTACACATAGCACCTTTAAGTTATAAATATAAAAAGCACAAAAATGAAAGAATCTTCTATAGGCATTACAAGTTATATGTTATCAGTTAAATAAATAAACAAACAAAAAAAAGACATTGTCATAATATTACAAAAAAAATATTTTAATAATATAATAATAATTTATATATTGTATTGTTATAATCTTATTATAGCATAATTGTGATAAAAAAAGTAAAAAATATAGATTCTTACATGAAAATTAATTGGGTTGAATAGTAAAATTACATATGTACAGTATGAACGTAAATAATATATTTTATGGTATAAAAATCAGCACAGTTATAATACAAGTGAAATATAAGTGATTGTTTTTACATAAAATTGGGTTAAACAGTAAGATAACAGATGCACTGTAAAGACAAATAAATAATGTATAATATAGAAAAAATTATTTTGATAATAATATTAATTAATGTAATATAATATTACCAGGACTGCCTATGCCTGAATAATAACATAATTGTGAAATAAAAAAAAAAAATGCTTCTTAATTACAAAGGATACAAATGGGTTATATAGTAAAATTTACTGCAGAACATGATTATAGTTCCCTCTATAAAAATACGATTCACGCTCTTATATCAGTTTTAGCACCAGACGAAGAAGGAAATGTGAGTTGGTTGAACATCAATGAGCTCAATGGTGAGGCACACACGTCACTTGTGACAGAAGGCAAATATTTTCTGACCTCCATACCAGGTCTCTCCCATTTGCAGTCACCAACATTTGAAAGACTGTAAGAGGTCCATGGGCCTTGAACTCATGAAAACTCTGTTTTTTTCGCCCAGTTTTTCCTGAACCAGCCACGTGCATTAGTGTCCAGTTTTAAGAGGTCCATAATCGAGGCATCTTTTTTCGCCCCTTCCATGAACTCTGACAGGGAAATTTGACCTGTTGGTGAAGAGGAAGAGGAAGAGTGTTTAATGAGTTCTTTCTTCAGCCCCCACGCCTCTCCCTCCCTGACCACTGACAGGCTTAATTTAGCAACAGTCTAAGCCTACACATATGGTCTGTGTCTTTGGCTATATAATGTACCTTTAGCTGTTTACACCAAGATATTACACGTTTTAGTCTTTATCTATTTATTTGAGCAAGGAAAAACAGGCTCCTACCATCTTTGTTTTCATCCAAATGTTCAAATATCCTGTCGCAAATGTCACCGGGTGTCATGTTGATGTGGTTTCTCTGAAGTTGGCAAATAATCTCCAAGCAAAAAGCAAGAAACCCATTAGAAGAGGGGGGAAAAAAAGATGAGAACGGCGAGACTCAAGACCACTCTTACCTTTATAACACGTTTGACCTCTTGCCTGTCCAATTTTCCGTTGTCATCTTTGTCGTAAACTTTAAAAGACCATTTCAGTCTGTCCTCCAGTTTGCCTCTCAGAACCAGGTGGACGGCTGCTACAAATTCCATGAAGTCTATAACATCATCCTGCAAAGAAACATGAATGATTTCCAGCCGATTAGCAAATCAAAGATTATGCATAGAAATTGCTGCTTCGCAATCAGCACTCAATTTTTAAGGAAATTAAACATTTTCATTTTAATAATTTAAATGAAATTCTGTAAAAAATAAAAAAAATAGTTGACCTTTTCAACTCGTGCGCTTACCCTGTTTGTGTCAAAAGATTTGAAGAGGGTTTCTATGTACAAAGCCTCGTCTTCTGATGTGCTCTGAATCCCGAAGATCTTGCGGAATTCGTGAAGATGCAGGGCTCCACTTGGGCACTCTCTCATGAACTTGGTATAAAGAGGCTGGATGTCTGATAGTTCCACTTCTTTATCTTCATCGCTTTGAATCTGACCCATACTGAAACACAGTCTTTGTCCACAACTCACGATGCTGATCATATGAAAATGTCCACGATAACTGAGGTGAACGTGCGGTGCTGCATTCTCCTCGCAGGTAAACTGACATAATCTACTTACAACTAGAAACATGCTGTCTTACTATGAACACACTGGTATTTTTAGAAGGCCTAAATCTCTTTTGCTCTTTGATCTGACGTGAAGAATCTTCACAGTGAAAGTTCCTGATCTAATTTATCATATATCTAATATGAACTTACTGTACCTGTTAGAGAAAGATGTGTCAGGTCTCTTCTTAATAAATGAATAAATACTCAAAATCATTATATTCTATTCTATTATATTATATTATAAATATGCATCAATTAACATATAACAAATACTATCATGGTGTAAAAAAACATATATTCAATTTGGATATGTATTTTATTGGACAAAAGTGAAATATGACCCAGACAAACAAAACATTTACTCCAAATCATTATATTATATTATCAAATGAATAATACTTTTTATACAAATTACAGTATTCCACATATTATTATTATTATTATTATTATTGATTTACATAATTTGGTTTTGGAGTGAGATATGACATGGCCCAAAACATGTTTAAACATCCTTTGTGAGATTTGCTCATCTATACCCAGACACAGCCCTGAAACTTTCTTCCGATTAGTTGGCCGAAAATGTTTTGTCTGCCAGTTTCGCAGACAAGGCTTAAGCCTAGTCCCAGACTAAAATGTAAATCTGAGCTGTTTCAACTGAAAGAAACCTGTACTGGTTGATCTTAAAATATGTCACTGCCCTTGTTTTGTCTCAAGATGCACACCAGGAATGTTTTTTTTTTTTTCTAAGGCGTGCTTTTAAAAATTACTTAAATGTCCTAATTGAACTACAGCCTAATACTGGCTTAGTCTAAGCCCTGTCTGTGAAACTGTGGATTTAAAGGACCAAACCATTCTCACCAGTCTTACGTTTCCTCTATCTCAAGTGGCTGCCCTTACAGGACATTTCTGCCCATACTGTTGATTAAATACTTGATCTACATAGAATAAGCATACTTGTAAATAACTAATTAAAATAAATAAATCAATAATCTGCATAATCACAAGGACAGAGCAAGAGAGAATTTATGTATTTTACATTGACTGTTGATGTCATGAATAATTAATACATTATTAGGATTAGGATGCTTGATACTTGACCTATAAAGAATATGCATTGTTGTAAATAAATAAATAAATATATTCCATATGCCATATATTAAGAGTAGTTACAGTTTAATAATTGCTAAACAGGTCCACAAATACTTCAAATATAATATTGTTAAGATTAAAAACAATTATTATTATTATTTGGAACAAATATATGCCATATGATGAGAGTAGCATTACAATTTATAATTTGCTAAATAGGTCAACAAATACTTCAAGTAGCATTAAGAAGTAGGAAAAAAATATATACATATATATATTTAATGACTGGGAAAATATGCCATATGGTAAGAGAAGCATTATAATTTAATAATTGCTAAACAGGTCAAGTCCATCAATGCCCTCTTTCCAAAACATTTCTGAACACCGTTTTAACAGCAAAGCTTAATGCCTTGTCAAGTGAACTTTGGCCTAGATCACATCAATTTTACTTCCGGCCAATAAAACCTAAATCCACCCCATTTCACCTCTAGTCTTCTTTTTAATGAGGTGATACATTATTTAGCAGCAAGTAAGAGATAGTTTGTCAGGACTGACAGTGGAGAGATAAAAGGTGAGAAACCTGTCATTAATGTCACTGTAATCCTCCGCTCTGAATCCCACATGCTCAGAAAACACAGGACTGTAAGGTCTGTAGCTAGTATGCAACATGCATTTTTTTGTGTATATATATATATATATATATATATATATATATATATATATATATATATATATATATATATATATATATATATATATATATATATATATATATATATATATATATATTTGGTCAGTACAGACCAAAAGTTTGGACACACCTTCTCATTCAAATAGTTTTCTTTATTTTCATGACTATGAAAATTGTAGATTCACACTGAAGGCATCAAAACTATGACTTAACACATGTGGAATTATATATGGAATTATATACATAACAAAAAAGTGTGAAACAACTGAAAATGTCATATTCTAGGTTCTTCAAAGTAGCCACCTTTTGCTTTGATTACTGCTTTGCACACTCTTGGCTTTCTCTTGATGAGCTTCAAGAGGTAGTCACCTGAAATGGTCTTCCAACAGTCTTGAATGAGTTCCCCGAGAGATGCTTAGCACTTGTTGGCTCTTTTGCCTTCTGTCTGCGGTCCAGCTCACCCCTAAACCATCTGGATTGGGTTCAGGTCCGGTGACTGTGGAGGCCAGGTCATCTGGAGCAGCACCCCATCACTCTCCTTCTTGGTCAAATAACCCCTTGATGCCTTCAGTGTGACTCTACAATTTTCATAGTCATGAAAATAAAGAAAACTCTTTGAATGAGAAGGTCTGTCCAAACCTTTGGTCTGTACTGTATATATATATATATATATATATATATAAACAACAATAATATACAATAATATAATACAATTATAACAATAAAGTGTATTGTGCCACTAATCTTTTACAAAGTAATTTAGATCTGAACATAAATGCTCCCCTAAATATATGTGGTGTTGTAAACCTTACAAAACTACACAAAATAAAGCCTTAAACCATAAATCTTCTAAAATAAATACATAAAAATAAAGACCATTTATGTAAACATCGTATTTGTTTGCTCTGTTTTGCAATCATTGCCTTAAGTTTGATTTTGAGAAACAAAAAAGGGCCAAATATGGCACCCAAATGTATGTCACAATTCTGTTTTTTGTAAAGAAAGAAGAAAGAAGTCAGGCATAAATAGATAAATAGGCAAAAATAAAAACGTACTTTCAGTCCATTATGAATCATTTACTGTGATGCATTGTGTCAAAATACCGTAGTTACTGCAGTTCTTAACAGTCAGCTTCAGTGAGTACAATTAACGCGCTGCTGCCCCCTATCGACCAACACCTCAACGTCATCCCCAAATTCCGTAAACATGCCAACGTCACATCCGCTTAAATACGCATGAAAAAACGCAGCAAACGCTGTATTTATTTCGTATTAAGCGCTATTTCCATTCTACGTTTTTGCGCGTCCGTCAGTATTGAAGTGCAGAGACGCACTTTTTAAAGTACGTCTGTATTAATAGCCTCAGTAATGAAGGTGAGTGGAGTATTTGGTTTGTTTTGCGAGACTGTATAAAGGCAAACCTGTTCTTACATGATTCTGCACGCACAAACGGTTGAATAGTTATATTTACATACGGGCCTTTTTGATACTGTGCCATTAAACGCGGCTCCATCGGATAGATAGATGTTGTGTTATCTCGCTCTGATAAATAGATAGATTGGCAGCTGACGATAAGTCGATGCCCATAGATATAACGTAATATTTCATCAGCATGATAAATAAATAGTGCAAAATACACTGTATGAGCTATGCAATTGTACTTTTATTTATTTTTGCAGCCATAAAGTTTATGATTTTAGCTGCATCACAGGCTGTACAAGGGAAGAGATGATGATTATGATGATTAATGTTGTAATTGGGTCATTCCTGCTATGCAGTATCTTCTGCTTTCTATAACTTTGCAGAAATAAGTATGTTTTGTTTGTAATTTGAAGACGTATCATATACATTTGCACTACATAAATGTGCCCAAACATTTGAACTTAGAAAAAAAAAAAAAAATCTAATTATTACTTGATTTACACAATGACAAGAATCCCTGACAAGATGATAAATTAAAAAGCAATTGTTTAGTGATGGATTGGCAATTAAATTAAGTGAGGGTATCAACTTGAAATTAATTTTTATATTTGATACATGATGGGAAGTTTTAGAGTGGAACAAAAGTAATATTACAAAACATCACTGAAATCATTGAATGTATTTTTATTAATTATTCGTACTTGCAATGATTGCCCACCAAATTGATGTCACTTCTTGCAAGGTTAATGATGTCATTGGTCCTTGTTTAGCAACTATCAAAGTTCACATGTAGGTATGACTGCGTGTAACTTATCTTGTAAAACCAATATGGCTACTAAGAATAACTAAAATGGTAAAATAACTATATGATATAAAGAATAACAAATATAATATGATGGTCTTTTAAAATAGTGAGTTTAATATTTTATCAGATATGATATAATATTTTAACAGATATGATAAGACTTGACTTGGGGTACATGAAAATGTACAGCATAACAGGAATGACTGTTATTGTTTGTATTGTAGCGTGTGTTTTTATGTACTGACAGTGTGAACTGTGTAATCATGTTAACTGAAGGGCCCAAGTGCAGAGACTGAGGTGATCGAGGACGCACCTGTTGACCCTAACAATGAAGAACTCCCACCTTACCTGCGTGAAGAACCACCTGAGGGTATGTTCAGCTTTATTCATGCTTATTGTGTTCTGGAATATTAATTGGGATATGTTATTGAATGCATTTATTTTGGTGTAATGTGTACATGGATGTTTTTTTTTTTAATCCAAAAAGGTTTTTATGTATTTATTTAACATTTAATGCTGATGTGGCCACAAAACCTTTTTTGTTTATGTATTTAGGTCACTTCATATGAAAGTACAAAGGAATATATATATATATATTACATTTTAGACAACAAGCACTGAAGTCTTTCATAATTTGTCACTTTTCTTCCCCCATTGGTTTATTTTAAAGATTTCTGTTGTGTAACAAAAGGCTTTTCAAAAGTTCAGATGTCTAGAAATGTATAGTATATATATATTTTTTTTTTCTAAAGAAAAATGTATTTTCAACAAGTATTTTTTATGACCAAGGCTGCATTTTTTTAAATCAAAAATCCAATGAAAACAGTAATATTGAGAAAAATTCAATTATTACAGTATAAAATAACTATTTTCTATTTTAGTTTATTTAAAATGTCATTTATTCCTGAGATGGAAAATCAATCATTTTCAGCGTCCATTGCTAAAGTCTTGAGTGTTACACGATCATTCAGTAATCATTCTCAAGAAACTTTAAAAATATATATTTTATGAAAATTTTTTAATATTAAATATCAATACTGCTTAATATTTTTATCCTTTTTATTTTTTCAGGAATTTTTGACATAGAAAGTAAAAAAAAACAGTATTTATATGAAATAAAAGTGTTTTGTGTCACTATAAATGTCTTTACTGTCAATTTAAGGTGTCCCTGGTGAAAAAAAAAAAAAAAAATATTCATAAGTGATTCTAATCACTGATTTTGTCCACCTAATTAACACTGATTTTAAAATGCACAGAAATCCTCATGGAAATCTGGTCAAAAAATGAATACACCATCTATTACTTTTTAATGTTGTAGTAAAGTACAGTGATCTGCAGAGGGCCACACTGGCCAACATAAGATGAATAAAGATTTCTGTAGTTAAAAATCGCTCTTAATATTTGGAGTGCTACAATGAACGAAGATAAGTACAATTCCTAAATCCATTCATCTTTCCACTTCGCAGAAAGACCTGCAGGTGTTCTGTGGGACACACGGGACTGCATCTGTAGTTAATAACGGGCACGTAGGCTCTATTAATACCTAAACTCTACAAGTTTAAGTTAAAGTGGGCTTTTGTGCTCAAACCATGATCAATGTCCTCTCTTTGTTCTCTGTGCTATTTGATCTGTACATGCAGGGATGGCACAAAGAAACAAAGCTCTTTATGAAAAGTCTATTCGAGGTGAAGGCTCTGATGCCGCTGCTTTGCCAGAAACAACCTCTTTAGTTTAAATGGCTGATATAAATTGCTTTGAGATGCTCTGTGTCTGCTGCCCACCAGTGCATCGCAGGTGATTGCATAACAGCAGACGCCTGCTCTCTGGCCTTTTGGCTGCTACCTCAGTGCAGATTCTGAAATAGTTTATCATATCATTGAGATGCTGTCCATCTTTGATGCTGGGAACCACTATAGAAGCCATGTATATGTTTTATCAAGCCAGTAAGTTTTATTTCCTGAAGTGTTGTAGACAGAATGAGTCCCTTTAGGGCGTATGGTCGACTGAGGTCAGACATAGTCACAGAGGATTTGGAGTGGGACCAGACAGGCTAGTACACATGCTAATATTCATGTGGAAAAATGGAGCCAAAATGGAGCGGTCCTCACAGAGGCGTTCACGCTGCTGTAGACAGTGTACGGTTTACAGACCGTTTCTTCTGTTGATGCAACATTTGCACCTGATTTTGATTTTTACTTCTCAAGCTTGTACAGTTGCCTCGTCTGTAAATGTCAAATGTGAGGACAGAACGAAAGCCAGGGTGGTAATTTTCAGCAAATTATGGCTGGTGAACATAGTTGTTTCACAATTATGTCCTGTAGTGTTTTAGTGCAAGAGTGGGACGGCGAAATTCAATCAAGGTTAGATTGCAAGCACACAACAGATCTTGACACTTTATTTGACACTTCTGAGCGAACAGGCTGGAACTGACGTAAACCTGAGAAATACAACACCATAGATTCAGTCTGTCAGCTAATTTGAGCTTCTGGTTCCACTGTTTATCTGAAGCACTACTCGTTGAGGTGTCCATTTAGACATCCATACCCTGTCTAAGTGTTTTTATGTATGTCATTGATTCTGTTGATCCAAATGTGTAAAATATCAGCTAACTGAGATTTTTGACAGAGTAATTACAGTACTGCTTTGACTTTCATGGCCTGTTTTTGAGCATATGATTGGATACGTTCACACAGTCCTTGCTGGGATTGACAGCTGTATTTATTAGCAGGTGTGAGTCTTAAATTGTCTCATAATACCTGTAACTATAGCAACCTGTGACTGTAGGAAATGTCTCAAAGCACTTTAATTTGCATTTCATCCTCACAGTCAGAATGCCAAAAACTCGGTTTAGTTCAGTTTCTGTGCTTTTTGTTTTCTTTTGCCTCGCACCTTGACTGCACGATACCCCCTTTTTCTGACATTTTTCATTACCTTGTTGATATTCATCATATGCGACCCTGGACCATAAAACCAGTCGATTTTTCGAAATTGAGATTTATACACCATCTGAATAAATAAGCTTTCCATTGATGAATGCTTTGTTGGGATAGGGCAGTATTTGGCCGTGATACAACTATTTGAAAATCTGGAATCTGAAAATATCATTTAAAGTTGTCCAAATGAAGTTCTTAGCAATGCATATTACTAATCAAAAATTAAAGAGCCAGTAAGATGAAAATTCTAAGCTTCCTATCACTGTTTATAAGTCCTGTACATTAGGTTTAAATCCATCCAAGGTTAAAAAACATTGTCATTTTGTCAAAATATCATTTTAAAATTACCTCAATTCTCAGAGATCCCCAAACGGTTCGCGCGAAGCTGTTCAAAAGATTCAGTTTCCTTAAACCCCACCTTTCGGTAGCATACTGTGTTCTGATTGGTCAACTAACATAGTCAGGTTTGATTGGTTGTTCCGCACACACCTCCACGGTAAACTATGCGTTAGCATCTGTTTGGGGTGAATTATGTCTTATTCCTCTCACCACGAAGCAAACAGTAAAATAAACACTTGAACATCTCGCTGCTTTTTCTTCTGTGTGGGTGTATTCAAGCCGCGCGCTTCAGTTTGAATCTGAATAGCGCGTTCAGTGCGGGGGCGTGGTCACATTAGATATAACAAGGGAGACATGAATAACAGACATGCCATTTCATATGGATTACTTTATCACAGAATATCTGTTAGCAGCACTTGTTTAGTTTTAAAGTAGACATGTCAAGCTTTCTATAGATATCTCTCTCATATCTCTTCGTTGAGTATTCACAGAGTTACACTTCATTTTAATGACGTGTTTGTACATGACGATCAGCGCAGACAGGCTGCAGACATACTGATAAGACGCTCGGGAGAAAACAGACACATAACTTCATAATCATACTTCGCGTTGTGATTCGGAGATGCTCGTTGTTCTAAATAAAGTTGGTAATGAACCCTCTTTTATGGCCAAACGCTTTGAAAATCCCGCTGTACTCACCGAGGTTAGAAAAGCAGTCATCAGTGAAATGTTGTGAACACAACAAAAGGGATTTGTTGTACTGCTCTGGTATTGTGGTAAAAATGAATTTTAGCCATTGGTTCTTCTGATCTTCATTCTTTGGCAGTGAAAATAAAACAAACTTGCCTTTACAATTAAAAACACACTGTCTCCTCGACATGATGCTCTCACACCAACCAGAGCATCTGTGGGGGGGGGGGGGGGGTCGACTCCTTACTTTAGAAGCCAATAACTTTATAAATCGTTTATTTTTTAGTTTAATTATTTGCACATTGTTTACACAGATGGACAGCTACATCATACACTGTAATACAGGTAATTTTTGATTTCCCATCTGTGTGGCTCTTTAAGTTTTGATATACTTACAGTTGGAAATTTACAAAATATCATAATGGAACATGATCTTTACTTAATATCGTAATGACTTTTGGCCTAAAACAATAATCTATAATCTTGACCCGTACAATGAATTTTTGGCTATTGCTACAAATATACCCCAGCGACTTAATACTCATTTTGTGCTCCAGGGACACACATACATTTTGTGGTCAAATGGTTTAAAACACTAACAAAGTAGTAGTGGATTATATTCAGATTTAAAATATAATTTAAAAATGATACTATGATACTCCTATATTAGTGTAATTTGATACAAGTTATAAAGAAATTAAAATGAGAAATGTTTCCTTGGTAATTAGCTGAAATAAAAAGTATGTTTTTATTATTATTATTATTATTATTAAAATTGTGGCTTTAGTTGTATTTTTATTTATTTTTTGCCATTTTGTTATAAAAACTATAATAACCCTGTTTTAATTGTCTAAAAATAATTGGTTAATTTGTTTTCGAATCAGACTGCACTGCTCTGCTCACGGTTAGCCCATGAAGACAACTCGATAAAACAACTTTTATTGCCATTAGTTCATGAGATATGATACATATTTTTATCTAATCACAATTAATTCAGAAAAAAAAACTGTAGATTCATCGGCGAAAAAGAGATTCAGTAGAAAAGTATGTTTATTCACTTAGAAGTGCATTTGTTCAGGTACATTTTGCTGTTGTCTTTGGCAAACAAAAGCACAAAGGAAAGTATTTGAGTTGAATAACATTTTTACTAGTCTCAATAAATTATCACAATTCGGTTTTGATTTTCAAATTTACTTTACTTTGGGCACAGAATGCAGTTGTTACTCTTTCATAACCAAACTGTCTATGTACATAACTGTATTCAGCACTCCAGACAGGACCGCCAACCTGTATTTTGCTGCTGTAGCCACACGTAGCCTGATGCTGAGCTTCTCATCTAACCTCACCCAAGCACAAACCCAGCAATCTTTCAAACCGCCCTGTGCAATTACAATTCAAGGTGTGTATTTGCCTGAGAGAGCAGCTGAAATTAAATAAATCTTGCCTTTGTGTCATAAAGAAAAGAATCAAGTTAATAATAGCTACAAAATTATGTTTTATTGAGTTTGTGCACTTCTGTCCTGTTTGCTTGGAGCTGTGCGCCTGTTCCATCATCCTGACAGATCCAGTGCGCATGAGGGGCTCAATCTGATGTTGTGTAAAAGGATGATGGATGGACTATCAGCCGCACGAGGCTCCCGGTGCATCGTCCACCTGTGGTTCTGCCTCGCCGTTTTCATTAGGTCCCCATAGCCGAAAACACAGATCAACATATGCGCTGTTCAAAGAGCCCCGAACGGGATGATGGATCGGTTCGAGTGCGGAAAGAAGCCAGTAGTTTCAGGTTCAGTCTTGCAACTTGTTTTTCATAGTAAGTTATGCGTTTAATTAAAAGTAGGTTGGCGTAGATGGATTACTTAAGAATTATCAGATGTTGTGGTGCAAAATAAATTGCATCCTCCCTGTGTAGGTAAATTAAATTCCAGGTAATTTGGTGTAGATTTTATAATTTGTCTAGTTAATGTTAAAACTGATTCTATTGGACGGTTATTTTTGTTCTGCTATCCGACACCTGCTATATCCATCATATCCATCATCATTTTAAGATGGAGTGGGTCGTTTCTGCACAACTAGTGTCAACAAATTGCAAAAGTAATGACTTTTCAAAAAGGTTTCCTTCCTGGTTGGCCCAACACATGGCTCCGCCCCCAAACTCACACTATTGATTGAGCCAGTGTTAACATGTTGGGCAAAGTTTTGATAACATCGGAGTCTAACACTTTTCAGTTAAATCAACCTATGAACAGGGAAGGGTTATTATAGTTAACTATAACTAAAACCATTAGAAAAAGTTTCTTGAAATAAAAAAAGATTATTAACTTATAATAAACTTTATAGTATTTTTTTTATTATTATTATTTCAGCTAGCTGTCAAAGCAAATTTTCTCATTTTTATTTAAACTTGTTGTACTAAAATAACAAAAACTAAGCCTGAAACAAAAAAAAAATGAATAAAAACTATATAGAAATATTTAAAACAAAACAATACAGTGAAGAAACAAAAATATATATATAGTGTTAAATGCAGTCAGATGGCAATCCAGTTTTATAATACTAATATATAATTAAAATATATATATATATTAAAGGGATAATTCCTCCAAAAATAAAAATTCTGTCATTTACTCCATTTCAACTGAAGAAAGAAAGTCATACAGGTTTGGAACGACATGAGGTTGAACAAATGATGATAGAACTGTCATTTTTAAGCTTAAACCTTTAAGCTTGTATAGAACAAAATTATTTACTAATGAAGAAAAAAAAAACATTACCTTTAACTATATGTGGCTGCCTTTGTTGTTTTATTCTGCTATTTTTTTTTGGGCACAACTACAGTTGTTCTCTAAGCTCCTGCCCCTCGAGCCTCTGAGCTTTAATGGCCAGAGATTAATGGAACCTGTCCAGTGTAACAAACCAGAAATGCATACCAACTAGGCACCTAGGTACACACAAATAGATATTGTCAATTTACTTAGGACAGTGGCCGTGGGCACCATCTGCAGTCGACGGCTCTCCATGCTTGTTTGATCACAGGGAGACTTTTGTCACTTGAACAAACCAAATGAAGTGTGAAGTTTTCAGGCCATTATACAGTATGCACACTAATGCTGGGCCGTCTCTTACGCTCAAAACCGAAACTCAGAAGCCATCAGGAATGATGCACATCAGCTAGTTTTACAGGCCATTTCATTATCTGTAAAAACACAGGCCAACCTAAAGATTTTCTCAGAAGCTTTTGCTCTATAGCAAAAGGACTTATGACTGCTCCAGGGTGAACCTTTTTTTTTTTTTTTACAATGCGATCTGAGATTTTTCTGTCTCTTTCCGCAATGGCTGACTTTAAAGGGGACATAGAAAATCAATAGGTTTCATTAGATCAGTAAAAAAAATATTTTGTTGTCCTTTATGTCTTTATGGGGTGAGGATTCATGTCATGAAAGCGTCCTCTCAGGAAATTGTGGGTGGAAGGAACGGACCATTTCTGAAAATGATAATACGAGCAATATTCAGAAAAATAATATGAATATCCAGCAGTACAGAAGGAATGAAAAAGGGACAGGCAGAAATTTATCACATTCAAACAGTTTGGATTTAATTTAAGAAAGGCAAAGGCTGTCTCTGACCCGAATGTGACCACGCTTTTCACATCCAATTATTTCTTCTGCCATGACGAGCAGAAATCATTTTTTTTTAGAACGGGAACATAATGGTGGGTGAAATGACAGGTTGAGTGAATGCATCTCTCTCTACGGCTGTTTTCAAAGGACTGACAGTTGCTCTCCACCAGCTCTTTGGCAAAGAACAATGAAAAGCAGCAAGGAGCCGACTTGCCATCTGTAGTATGACTGGTAAATTATGACACTTCATTACAGCTTCCTCTTTACATCTCTCTTTCCCTCTCTCTGTTTCTCTTTCTCGCTTTCTCTGTTCTTTTCCTCACTAACTAACTCTTGTCATTCTGGTTTTTACTCATTCTCTGTCTCGCTGTCTCTGTCTCTCTTGCTGACACCTGTCCTCAGCACTGTGTTGCTTACTATGAAAGATTAAATCAGGACACCGCAAAGCCCATGGGTCGACTAAAACCCCGTTTCTTGACATGAAAACCGGTCATTAATATGTATCCCAAGTCATAAGATTAAGAACCCACCCACAGGTCTCTATGATAACCTGGTCCTGGTTCCCCCTCAATAGGAATTATTTTCTTTATTTATTTTTTTTGCTCAATGTAATCATCCACCAGGTCCAATAATTCTGTTCTTGCCAGGAAAATGTTAATTTATTCATCATTAACATTACATTTACATTATTTTATAAATGCATTTATATGTATAGTATTGTTTTAATAAATGTAGATAAATATCGGCCGATAATTAATGCACATCTCATCAGTAAAGCCGTTTTTTTTTTAATCAGCGGTAAATTCCGTCAAGTGCATGATTTCACATAGAGCAGCGGTTACTACACAGAGCCATTTTTAACTGACAAGCTGCGCAAATCAGCGCTGATAATAAACGTGGATTTGCGCAGTTTGTCAGTTAACAACGTCTCTGTGTAGTAAACGCTGCTCTAAGTGAAATCACGCACCTGATGGAATTTACCGCTGATTAGAGAACCGGCTTTATTGACGACATGCGCATTAATTATCGGCCGATATTTATTGTTCACCCCTAAATATAATGTTTAATTTAATATAATGTAAATGTACTATATAATGTAAAATATACTATATAATTTACCACTTAAATTGCATTATTTTATAATTATTTATATACAGTATAGACTAAACTGTACATTCGACTAAGGATGACTTGGATCATTGTCAAAGCAATTCCTGCATTTCCATGCAATCATGTTGGTGCTTCAGTCAAAGCTGCTTTTGATATTGAGACTCCTAGCATAAGCCAGATGAAAAAGGAACATCTGTCCTCTCTAATATGAAAGCATAATAAAGTTATTTTGTGCATGTCTCACCCCCGGTCAGCAGAATCTCTCATTGGGGTGTTGTTGCACACTGCTATCATTGCAAATCCCTGATCGGAAAAACGGTAAACAAAAAAAAAAAATGCAGTAGGAGGTGAACTGGGGGTTTGCCTGCACTGAATTATTTAAGGTCTTACCTTGACGATTCTGCACACCATCTGCTTGATGTATAATTCAAGAGACATGCTCAGGGTGGGGATGTCTTAAATGAAGCGCTCTGCATTGAATGGTCACAGTGTTGCAGGTCCAAACATTATGCAACCTAAACCCTTTGATGTGTGTGATATGAGAGATCTCCACTTTTAAAAGCTTCGCTCTTTGATATATATTTCAGAGTCTGTACCGCAAATTCCAGTTACACTTGCTGTTTCATCTACGGATGGTAAGGTCCAATGTACGTGGCTTCTTTCAGCATGCTCTGAGACTTTTCCTGTGCATTGATGTGTCTTTCTAAATCCCCAAAGCACAGAGTCTGACATGAAAAGCAGGACAGGGCAGGAACCGCAAGCCAGGTTCTCCTCCAATAAGCTCAGCAGGAACAGGCACGATTTTTTCCCTCCATCTGTAGCTACTGAAGTGCAAGCGTGTCTCATCCGCCTGTCAATCACACACTTTATAGCAGCAAAATCCATCTGGGGAAGATAGAGACTGTTTGAATTATTAGTGTCACACTGCTGAATCTAGATGGGTACTGTTTTTGCTATCCTCTGACTATAATTTCTTATGAAAGAGGGATGTCTGATCTGAGATCAGTGTCATAACACTGAGATAAAAATGCAGGCCTTGGTTTGAGGGTCATAGAATCACAATTTCAGGCACGGGGTGGCTAAAAGTAGAGCTTTTCCACCAGTTTTTTTATATATAAGCAAGATCGAATGGTTATCTTTTTTGAAGGAGTAAGATTGTGTTTCATTTCGATCTGCTGCTGCGGAGGACTGTGAACTGAAACCACTTGGTTGTTGTACTGTAAAAAGATTTGTTTGAAGGCTGTTTAAGAGAATCGATATTAAAGAGACAGTTCACCTAAAAATGTTGTTCCAAGCTCATAATTATTATTTTATTTTTTTCAATGGAACATGAAAGGAGATATTTGGCAGAATGTCTGAGCTGCTCTTTACAATGACATTGAACGGAAAAGTACACTGCCACACTTCAAAACAGACAAAAAACACCAGAGAAATGCCCCAAAAATAGTCTGTACGGCTATATTCCAAGGTTTCTTTAGTAGTCCAGTACTCTTGTTTGACATTAAGGATTTGTTCTCAGACGTCTTGTGACTGATAGCAGCACATTTAAATGTTTTGATTGGAGGATAACTGAGAGCTAAATGAATTGCACAGTCTGTTTGGCAAAGTAACATTTGCTTGCTTCAGCCTCTCTGAATTTGTAAATTAGCAGAAACCGTAGCAGCTCATCCTTGAAGTCGGTTTGCTAGTCCTTGCATTCCACTTTTCCTTTTTGGTGTGTGTATTAGCTAATACATTTTCACTTGTCGCATTAATGTATTTCTACTGAAGCAATAAAGTCTAATAGGCTAATGAAGATATCATGAGCAAGGTTAATAAGCTATTGAAGATATTGTGAGCTATAGGTTAAAGAACATATTATGAGCTATAGGTTAATATAATAATGAATATGGAGATGCTAATAGGTTATAAATGTTAGGGTAATGGTGATAGTATGAGCCAGGCTAATAAATCATGACAAAGGCCATTGGTAAGCAAGTGAACTTCATAGGAACTCTCCAAGGCATGTTTTCATAAAAACAGCTTTTTTTCTTCTGAGAAGGGACATGTTTATGCATCTTTTAAAGGTTTTATTAGGATTTTCAAGGCAGCGTCCATTGGCTTCCATCACAGGCTTGTGAAGCAACTACAATACGCTGACATTTGAAATCACACAATAGTCTCCGTCATCGATATAAATATCAAGGCAAACGACATGAGTGACTCATTTGCACACATTATCAGATCCTGGCACAGCGGGATTGGCAAACCTACATTGGGAGGACTGGGATGAGTAAGCGCAAAGGTTCAAGTGTCATACGTGTCTGTCCTGATAGGTCAGATGCGCGCAAGCTTGCGCAACCGGTGGAAACATTGACCTTTCCAATAAGTGGTTCATGGTACTTAGTTATTTATTTAATGCAGCTGTATCGAGCCAGCAGGGAAAAAGGCCACATTCAGACTCCATTTCAGCCCACTTTTTGTCAGTCCCATAATTGCCCAAGCTCGTCATCGAATTGGAGCTTCTAAACATAGCAGCGGTGGGCTCTTCAAAGCCGGCTACCATTGAGTTTTGCGAACACTCCTCCAGGTAATTTTTAATGCGTATTTGTGTCAACATACTGGTGCGTCAATGTTTGTACACTCCATTTTTGAATTTTTCCATGTTTACCCCCCTTTTTTCCCCCCATCTTCTCTTGTACTAACACCATGTCCAGCAAGGTCCAATGGTAATTCAGTACATTCCCTTCCAGGCCGTTCTCGCGAAACCTCATTTTAACTTGACCCTCCATTGTGTTTTGCCCTAGGCAACACGGGCACAGGGATTAAAAATAGAGACCTCAGAGAAAAGGAGTTGACACGGTTCTTGTCGGTGAGAGGACTGGAGCTGCGGAGAACAGAATCCCGCTGGGGGTTTTTATCACTGGGGAAGGTCCGATTACCCCCTACATTCTCTCACTACTCTTTTTCTTATTTCTTTCGCTCTCATTCACTCCCTCGCTCGCTGTAAATCTCGGTGCCAAGTGAGGAGAACAATATTTTCACCATTATTTCTCAGCACTACAGAGAGATGATGTGGGTATTGATATAGACTCATAAATTTACAGAGGCGACAGATTTACGCCGGAGGCTGGCAGCCCTACTCTCGTTCAGGAACAGCTTTGATTGGTTGGGAATGGATTCTTGGCTATCCAATTCAGCTTAGGTCAGGGAGGTCTAAATCACAGGACTATATCACTGGTTTTTATAGTGATGGCAGTTTGGTACATACAATAAGCTCAATACTTTAGTCATACATCTCCCCAAATGGGATGTGCGTCATGGTGCATAATCCCTGCTACAACAAACCGTACTTTATTTATTTGTTTGTTTTTATCTGTATTGCTTGCTAATACTTCTACTTCTACGTTCTACTGAAATAAAGATATTGCAAACCAAAAAACAAGCTATTTTCATGTTTCTCGCACAAAATTCTGTTTTATCTACGAATCGCACACTTTTCTCTCTTTCTTTTTCATAAAAACTTGCACACATACAGCACAGTCCAGCACACGAGCGAATCAAACACGCACCGAAACTTGTCAACCCTGCCCTGCGACTTTATCAGTAAAGTAGATTTGCAACTGAAAAGCCTAAACATGGACGTAACAACAGCGACGTTTTTGAAGCAGTTAAACTTACAGTTTCAATATTAGTATAAACGCTGCTGCCGAACACCTTTGAGGGTTGCACAGACTCAGATTCACACACCCTTAATCTCTCTCTCTCTCTCTTTAGTAACTTGTTTGCAAATTAAAGGCTCAAGTCTTCATTAGTAGCCCTAAAACACAATTAAGTTTTGTAATCATTCTGACATAGAGAACACTGTAATGATTTCCATGGATTATAATTTTTGTTTGCTGTTTTGAGGAGAGAAAAAAAAAATATTTTGCTGAGTGACTTAATTATTATATTAAAAGCATTTTTAAATGTATTTTCAAGTTATTTATTTTTTTAAATAAATAAAATTAATTATTAATTCATAAATATAAGTTATAGGAGACTCCAGAATGTTTCCAACCTGAAATTATACTTGTCTTTTTTTTTTTTTTTTTTTTTTAGAAGGTGAAATTCTCATTGTTTAATTTCAATTCTACATGTTTATGAATGATGGTTGGACCAAATGCCTTTCGTTTTGTGGATAAAATATTAATAAGCAGGGATTAAAAAAAATCGGATTTCATGTTGTTGGTGTGAAATATAATAAAATATTAATTATACAAACTACTCAGTTTTCCTTTCAATGCTTTATTTTATTTTATTTTTGATATTAGTACACTTGTGATTCACTGACATTTATGCGTTTATTCCATTACAATGTGTATATTTTTTACATAATTTTAAATCCACATTCAAGCATTGTGACGGAGTATGCAACACTCAAATTACAGTAATAATGCAAAAATGCACCTCTTGGTTGGCTTTTTTGTACACCCCGCCATTAGATGAGATCTGTTCCAGGAGATGCGGTCTTGGTGTTTCCTCCACGATTGGTTGACTTTTTTATGCCCCCAATGACCCCAGCATTCTTACTACAGACCTATTTGTTCCTCTTTCTTTTACAAAATGTTCCTGTCTGAGTGGGTTCCTGGAGGAAAACGCAGTTCATCTGTCTCTTCTCTCTCAAACATTATCTCCATTCTCTGCCTATCGGTTTGTGAATGCAGCATTGTTGGTGTTATCTAAAGGTGCCCTCGACAGGAACATATTCGAGTTAAGGCCAGGTTTCAGACACCAGCAGATCTTATGAGAATGTTCAAGTGTGTGCAGATAATTTCCTCAGCTCGCTCTGCGCACCAAGGAGACCACTTATTTCACTTCAGGTGGGGCTTTTTGGAACCTAAAACTTTATTCATCTAAGTTTGCTGCAGGCTTCTTACTCAAATTAATGTTTAGAGTGACTTGGGAAAGGAATCTGGGAAAAATGAGTCAATTCTTTTTTTTTCTTCAGTTCTACAACCTACTCAATTTGATTTCTGGTTCATCAGAGACCGTGGAACTCCATGGCTCATTTAAAAGCATTAGTGACATGTGAAATATTCTACCCAGTATTCGTTTATTTAGCTGTCAAGACCAACATGGTAACCTTTGTACCGGGCTTGTTGAGACGTTTTTTAGCTACTGATGCTCACCCTCCACAGAACTCGTGCCGGCTCTCGAAAGAGCTCAACTTGTCTCAGAATATCTTAACCTTTCCATCTAAGCCTTCAAATGTCACTGTTCTCTTTCCTCCATCTAAAGACAAATTGACATTTTCTATGTGCTATATAATTGGATTGATCCCAAAGGCTCTGGTCAAATAGAATAAATTGGTAATTCTTCCAAAGCAAGCAAGCTGTTTAGCGTTTTGTGGTTGTGTGCGTTGATTCGGTCATTTTTACATTGTTCATATAGTGGAGGATTAATGTATTTCAGTGTAATCTCAATGCTGTTTACTGTGCAAATTGTAGTGGATATATGATTTCATTCTGAAGAAAAATAAATATAATATTTCACGATCCGTACATGTGACCGGTTACGGGATGCTATCAATTATTTAAGTCACAGACAATAATTTAAGTCTTCAATGTGTAAAACATGCATAAATCATGTTTGCAGTAATGCTTTTACATTAAAAGTCTATAGGGCATTGTCCTGAAGAAACATTAAAATGCATATTGTTTTGAAAACAAAGTCACGACTCTAATATATGCGTTAGCATGAGATTTGTGTCCATTAAGAGTCACAGAATTACAACGATTCTGTCTAACTAATAACTTAAGCTGATGAACCCGGATCTATATTATTTAATGTTGTTATCCACAGCAGCGATGTGATTAAACAGTAAAAAATGATTCATCCAACACATCGCTGTGGTCTCTCTCCTCCCCTGCAGTCAGATCCTACATGTATTATCCCATTATTTTGGTCAGTAATTGGGTTAAACCAGATTAGGCCGAGGTCTTTCCTTTCTGTTCTCATCAGAAATCATGCATGATGTGCACAGATTTGTTGTTGTCTATAATGTCTATGAGATTCATATGACGTATATAATGTTTAACTATGCAGGACGGATGTCTTCTGTATGTTGTTGATGACTTATTATTTGGCTGCCATATTCTATTTTATTTTGTGGGTTATGTGTTGGACTGACAATCCAGAATTTTTGCATACATTGCATTGTCACACGATGCTATTAATGACCGTTATTTGCATGCAATATATACAAATTATAGACTCATTTGTTTCACATTTGTTATTTTAGTATCCATGGGCATGTAGTCAAGACAATATTTACATCTTGTTAGTTTAATGGGACTTCATTCATGGCATGGTACTGTAGCAGAGTGTCTTTACCGGTTATCTGCAGTGTTATTGTACATCTTGTACTGAATTTTACTGAATTAAAATGCCTGTCATTTGCAAACTTGATTATGTCTCTTTCCAGTCACAGAGCACTTTATTTTGAGAGAAAATGTATAACAGTCCAGATTAGGGAAATTGTAATGTTTAATTATTATTATATATTTTTTTGGCATTGAAAACAAGTATTTTTGTTTGTATAAGCTGTCAGTTATATTTTTTGAAAAAAAATTGGCAAAGATCAGAATCGGTAGGTCACTTAAAAAAAAAAAAAAATCTGAGCTTGGAATCGACTAAGAAAATTGCAATCGGTGCACCCATATTTAAATTAGAATGGATTTACGACCATTTTTGGTTTTGCTTGTCACTTGAAGTAGTTTACATTTGAATAATAAAAAAAAAAATTATATGCAAATTACTTGTCATATGAATGAGTTTACATTAGCATGCATTTAAAAACAATTTATATGAAAATCACTTTTACAAACATCCATTCTTACATTTTCATCATATGAATATGAGTTTACATTAGAATGCACTTATGAACATAAGAGAAAATTGCTTATGTTTAGAATGTATTCTACAAACAGTTCGTGCACAAATTATTTTTTTTATTATATGAATTTCGCATTTTAAGTTAGAATGGTTTTTATGAACAATTTAAACAAAAACTGCTTGTGATATGAATTTCACTGTTTATATGACAATGGATTTGCGAAAAATAGATTTACATTAGATTGGCTTCACAAACAGTTTTGTATGAGAATTTACACAAGAACGAATGATCAGTTTTCCTTGAGTTTTATGAGGCACACCATGTGGAAAGATTCTGTACAGGCCTACTTATTATCCTAAGAGAAACATAAGCCACTATAATTGGTCTACCCTTCTTTAATTGGAAATAACCTCATTCCTTTTTTGCAACATGCGTCACTGATTTTGCTTATTTGGGCTTAATATAAAAATGGTTTGAGGTTTGGTAGCGTGAAAAGCGTAATTGTATCTCCCCAGGCCCAGATGGCAAGAGTTAGGTCTTAATCACATGTCTGGAATCAGGAGGAGCTAGTTATTTCTACTGGCTAACATCGTCTATGACGGCAGTTTACCACTATTATCTTGACCTTCTCAACAGCTGCCTTGTTTTGCCAAAAAACAGAAATCCAGATTAAAATTGCTTCTGCATACCAGTTATCATACATCATTAAAAAACATCACACAGTTCGTAATCTACTCTGAAAGTGAGAAACTCACAGTATAGAAATGGTGTTGGTAGAAGCAAGAGCTTTGTAGGCATGTTTCATACATATTAATACATTTCCACATTTGCGAGAGGCTGTTAAAAAAAAGGAAAGCAGGCATTAGTTAAATCTGTTCATCTCCTGTCTGGTCGCATCTCACAAGTGTTTCACATCAAGGCTTGTTCTGTTGATCTCAGCATGTATCAGTTGTTGTTTATCCGCGCACGCACGGACTACGTGTGGGGTGACCTTGACTGTGCCGCGAAGTTTGCCGTCCGCCGTCCCGTGGGACTCATCTGAAGACGTGCTTGCTTGTCATTCACACGGCTTCTCGCCGGCACATCGATTCACCGGGGAGCTCATCGTGCAACCCAGCCATGCCGTACTAGACAGTATTGATCGAATGTAAAAGATATCATTTCTGTTCACAATCCGCAGAGGGGTGCGTAAATGCTAGTTGTCTGCCGGAAGGAAAGGAGTGTTTTTTTTCCTTGTAGTCTGCGAAAGGAACAACAGAGGGGAAAGATGATGCCATTTAGACAGTGTGTGTGTGTGTGTGTGTGTGGGCATGTTTTTGTGACATATCAGGACACAACTCTGTATAATGACATGGGTATGACACAGGTATTACAAGGGGAGGGTGACTTATGAGGACATAACCCATGTCCCCATTTTTCAAAACGCTTATAAATCATACAGAATGAGTTTTTTTGAGAAAGTAAAAATGCACAAAGTTTCCTGTGAGAGTTAGGGTTAGGTGTAGGGTTGGTGAATGGCGATAGAATATACAGTATCTACAGTATAAAAACCATTACGCCTATGGGATGTCCCCACTTTTCACAAAAACAAACATGTGTGTGTGTGTGTGTGTGTGTGTGTTTCAGAACACATCTGCTCAGTGTATTACTCCGTGTCAGGCCTAGATGTGAACTGATTTTTAAATGCTGCCCTGAAGATTTAAGTCTCACATAACCAACTAAGTGAGAAAAAAAAAAAAACTTATATAAAGGCTATTATTTGAAAATCATGGCTTTAGTTAACGCTCTTAACTGAAAAATTGCACTGATGCATTGAGATGATAATTATGTTTGCTCTGGATTTTATTTGTAAAAGGTGTTTAATGAGCCATCGGAAGGATGGATTTGAATACATTGGTTTTTTTACATTGCCAAATAAGTTTTGCTTGGTTGTTTCTGGGTAGTTGCTTATTGGACAAAACCTTGGGGGGAAAGCCATGTGGTTTCATTTGTTGTTGTTGTTGTTGTTGTTGTTATGAATATTACATTTTATAAATAATAAATAACTATGCATAAGTACTGTGGATATTATTTTGATTGTTGTTGTCTAATTATTTACTCATTTTGTCAAAAAACTAAAACAAACAAACTTTTTTTTTTTTTTTTTTTTGCATATCTACTTTTAAACACTTAAACATCGAAATACTCTTCATCAGTCATAAAAAGACAAAATTGGTCTATGTCTGGTCTAACTTAATATTCTTAATGCATGCAAGAATGGCTTTCATGTAATGTCAGATTTTAATATAAATAATAATAAAAGCATGCATTAAAGGTTTGTACTTACATTTTGTTCAATAAAAAAGGATAAATAATACTTACACAAACACATATAATAACATAACATGATAACATCTTATTTTTATTTTCTTGTATTCTAAAAATTATTTTTGTATTATTTATTTTACAATACACATTTTTATTATTTATGTTTTACCATGCAGATTATCAGTATTTTTATTGAATAATATTTATTGTAATTCTGTATCTGAAAGCTCGTTTACACTTCTGTTTACCCTAATATTTTTCAGAGTTGGAGAAAGACCACCCTAAGACTGAAGCAGGCGTGGTGTGGAGAGTGACGGGCGGGCTGTTCAACCTCACCAGAGGAGCGGTGGGTGCCACCCTTGGGGGAGTGGCCTGGGTAGGCAGCAAGAGCTTTGAGCTGACCAAGACGGCTGTGACGAGCGTTCCTGCAGCTGGAGTGGGATTGGTCAAAGGCGGTGTCTCCGTGGTGACGGGAGGTGTCGGGGCAGTGGGGTCTGCAGTGGCTGGTAAAGTTACACCAAAGAAAAAAGACAAGTCGGATTAGACTCGCTGACTCGCTCCCACCCTTTGTTCGATTCGGTGTGTCTGTGGTTGTCTGCCTGGATCATTCTCACTTTCAAGAGTGTTGGAAAGCAAGGTGGCAGGTTCATTTAGCCCATGGGAAAATTACTGGTTTGGATTCACCAAATACATCCCTACCTAGTTAAGTTAATGTGAAGAACTGCAACATGGTATATAAATACACTTCTAGCAACATTAGAAAGCTACTGCAGAGGTACATGAGATAATTGGGATCTAATGCCTTTTGTTTGTTTATGTTTGTCTGTACTTGTGTATTTTGAGTGTGGACTGAATCTGTATTATTAGTGCGACAAAGACTTACTTTGGGATAAAGAGGGATCAAATGCTGATATCAGACATTCTTCATTAAATCGACCACTTCTTACATAGGAAATGTTAAATACTAATATATACCAACAGTTTTTCTTAAAAAGAAAACATGGTTTAATTAAATGTTTCTGTAATATCAGTTCAAACACTCCATGGGTATGCAAAATAAGATCGAATTTAGCTCTACTATCTTGTTTCAAGCCCATCTTTGAACAAAATAATGTGAGATTGTTCTTCTTCTTTTTATTTAACTCATTAATTTAATACACGTGGCAGTAGATTACCTTTGTCCTCTGATAATGTTTGATAACAACTGATAACATTTGCGTAGATTACATTTAATGCTGAGTGTCAAGTGTAAACACTCCATTTCGTAAGACAATGTTTGAATCTGTAGCCAGGAAACCAGTGTCTGGAGTTGAGAAAATAAATTATTCACATCTAAAAAAGGACGCAAGGAAACAGAAACTACAAATCTCTTTTTCCAGTCTAAACTACTCATTTTCTGTTTGCGAAGCATCGCTTGTAGTTCGTAGAGATGATGTTTTATTGGCCGTACATGTGCCTGAATGTCTTGGGAGTTCTTAAAGCTCACTGTGCAGTGTTTAGTGTTTCAGAACAGTAAAAAATAACCACAGGTGTTTTTCCGGCTACCCTTTTAAAGCTGTTTACATCATAGAACCAGCACAATCGAAAATTTCCACATTTGAGTGTTTGTTCGTAATATGTTTCTGTCATTTTTCCCCACTGCTTAAATGTTTACTTCCTTTTGTAGTTTATTTATGCAAAAATAACATATTGCGTATTATTTCAATTGTTGCAATGCATGTTTGAAGCTCTAGTTCTCTGTACAACATCCTGTTGATTATGAGTACATATGTCAGTTTTTTTTTTTTTTTTTCATGTTAATTTTTTTTTTTTTTTTTTTGCTATCTGCACACTTTCTGGCTGGTACCCATGTCTTGAAGATGCTGTTACTATAAACTGTACTTTTAAGACGAAGTAGATTTTGTCTATAATAGAACTATTTTTGCTAAATTGATGCTGTATTCTACAAATAAAACATTCTGTATTTTAGAAATGCACGAGTTTGTAATTTCTTTTTTTATTTTATTTGATGTATTTGAAATATTATGCCTCAGAAGAATGTGAGCAAAGAGGAGAATGACTGTTCTGCAATGATCCTGTTTCAGGTAGGGATATTTTATTTGATCCATTATTAATTTTTAGCTTTAATCATTTATGTAACATTGAATGCACTAATTTACCAGATCTGGATTGCATAAGCAGTTTATAAAAACAAGTGACCACATAATTAAGGTCACATAGTAAAATACCCATAATGCTGCTTTGCCCTTTTACAAGAAGTAAACTTTTTAGACTGCATCTACTTTTATAAGCTTATAAGGGATTTTCATCAGTAATGGGTTACATGTTTATTTTAAAAATAAAAAATAGCTATTCGTTTGATATGGCAGTACACTAGCTTTTTAGATCTTATGTCCGGTGTCCAGTATGGGCAAATCCAGGTGCTCATAAACCTTCTCGGTCATTTCATGACATACTGAATCAGCAGAAAAAATTATTGAGCCAGTCAGGGGTTTTATCTCTGAAAACAATTGCATGGCTCAACAACACCATTGTTCCACAATATTAACCAAGGACATTAGTGATTTTAGTATCAAGTATTAAGTGCACCATAAAAGGGCACGTTGTTTTGTGGCTTTTTTAACCTCACACCATGTCATAACCAGGTCAAATGCAATAAAGTGATAAAAGCTAGCTCTTCTGTTAAGTGTGAAAATCGTGTGTTTTCGTCTTTACCCACAGCCAGTGCAGTTAAGTTTTTGGCATCCATACTGGACATGTGAAGCTGATTGAGTAATAGAACATTGATATGACATGTGACCTCTCATCTGAATTAAAAGAGCACAAACTTTAAATCTGAGGATTGCAGCATTGAAGTAAAGTGCTGTAGATTACAGATTTGTTACATTTAGTAAAGTATTGTACACTTAATTCTTAAAGAAAAAGAAAAAAGTAGTGCAGTCAAACAATTAATCGTGATTAATCACATCCAAAATAAAAGGTTCTGTTCGCATAATATATCTGTGTGTACTGTGTATATTTATTGCATTGTTTTAAGGGTAAGTTTAGTGTAAGCAGGGCCGTTTGAAGGAATTTGGGGGCCCCAAGCAAAATGGACATAGAGGCCCCCCGACCCCCCGCACACACGCAAAGCCTACAGCAACCACAGCATAGCCATACAGTTTAGGTTCACCCACACTTTATATAAATAAAAAAGGTTTACAGTGCAAATACTGCTTGAAAAAATAGTTTAGTGGGAATTCAATATTGATTTGCACTGTTTTTTTTTCTAATAATATGACAGCACACACTTATCAGTTTAAACTCTGGGCTGTGCAGGATATCAGCTATATTTATAGAGCTTGTGGTACCTTGTGCTATATAGAGGAAACATCAGCACTGAGAAGTGATGCATCTGTTGATGTTGAGGATGAAGTTGATGGTGTAGATGGGAAAATAATTGTGTAAGGGTACATGGACGGGAATGTTTAGGCTAGGGATAGGTATGGACATTAAAAAAAAAAAAGCCTCAAACTACATGAATAAGATGCTGGTAGCACAATCTGATAGCTAGCATTTTTCGCTATCGATTTGTGCTACTTGTCTCTTTTAATGGGAGCTAACTGTAACGTTAGCACAAATCATCAAAACACCGGCTAAGCAGATAAACCAGCCTCGACTTTGAATATTATCAATAACTTTATAAATGTTATTTATAAACACAAATTTACAGTTGTAAAACATTTATGCCACGTCATATGTTGGCTACGTTGGACGTCGTAATGAACATAGCAAGAGAGTAGGCCTAACAAAAAAACTCTGCATTGCTGCCATTCATGTATAGCCTATATAATCTCGAAAAACCAGAATCAGCTTCTTGGCGTTTGGGGGCAGGAGACTCTTGATGAGCGGGGGAAGTTGTACCATTAAACATCTCTGAGGCCATTTTTTATTCATCACATTTTCTCAAGGATTTGCTCCCATCACTGTATGTTTAAGAAAATAAGCTTCCTCAGCATAATACAGACTATTGGATGTGCAAAACAAATGTAAGTGGGTAATTTACACCATCGGCCTTGAAGTATCACTAACACCCTTGTTTTTAAACTTTGGTTTCTAGCTAGCATATTTTTTTTTTAGCTGATCTCTCCAGTGTTGCAGCCAAATTATTGGTGGCTTTTTGGCAAAGGGTGATGTGAGATGACTCAAAGATCCATTTAGTTGTGCATTTTGATGGGGTTAATGTAAAAAAATGTTGAAGTTCGCCAAACAAATGGTTTAAATGTGGATAGAAACGTGTGATGCTTTCAAACCTCAGGTCACAGAATAAGCCACCTGCCAAGAGAGTGCCTTGAAAAACTCTCAGCCAATTTTCAGATTTTCCTGAATTACAGATCGTTTTTGTCACTTTTATTGACAGGGATAGTCGAGAGGTGATTGGAAATAATGAGAGAAAATGGGATTGGCAAATGACACAAATCAGATTGGAACTCGTTGCCTGCATTAGCACTACAGAATCATATGTCAGAGCCTAGACTCTACCACTAGGTCACGGATTCAACTTAGTGTGTCTGTTATGGCTATATTTATTGCAATACTGGATATTATAAGCTAGGTAGTAATAATTGTCCATAATAAACTGTAAAGCTCAGCTAAGCTTGTGCACAGATTTTCCATGACATTATTTAAAGCTTGCATAATTGATAAATCACACTACTGTTCATTAGGTTCATTCTTTTCTGCTGCTTTGTAAACATCAAGGCTGATTAACTAGCACTTCCACCATCTCAAGACATGACTTTAGTGCACAATCATTAGTTCCTGAAGTAGTTCCACTTGAAGACGTTAGATTAGTTCACTGAACACATAAGTGCTGTTATTATATAAGTTTATATGCACCTTATTGTACTATCATAGTTATCATTGTACGTTTATATCCTGTTTTGTCCTGCAATGTACTGTTTATTGTAATCACTATATTGATCAGTCTCACACATAAAAAAAGCAAATTTTCACACCACAAGGGGGGGCTATTTCTCCTGAATATCTTGAAAATCAAGGGAACATGGGAAGTCTATACAATGGGACCTTGTATGTGATTAAGATAGCAATGTCTATTATGGTACATAACTGTGGAGAATGTATATCTGATGATTCCAGTCTTGTGGAAGGAAAGATAATTCATCCTCGCACCCTCTTCATACTCTCTAATGCTGCTGACATTAATCTTAAATTGAAGATTGAACCATTAATATTCCCCATTAAAATGGAATAAGGGTTAGCCGTTGAGATTTTTTTTTTTAATTCTGGTTTAACAACCTAAATGTGAATCCAGATTGTCTAGATTATGTAAAATCCATGAAGGATTGAAACAAATTAAGGCCATTGTTAAAAGCCAAACAAGAAGCATGCACACAATTTTCTGTTAAGCTGAAAACATTTGATTTTCATCTATATCTGAAAAAAGCGGTTTTGCCAGTGATTACATCTTGTTTATGCTTCTCTACATTTATTAAGATTTCAAAAATAGCAAAATTCTCTTTCACATACATTGAGCCAAACAATGTTCCATGATCTAAATACAAATCTGTGTCCACTGAATCAATGAAAAGTAGTGATATGATGACTAGGACAGCCACTAAAGAATGAATAATTTCATGCATGAATCTCTAAATTACATTAAACTACCAAACTGTCCACTCCAAACCTTAATACACTGGATTGCATTGGATTTCTCTGAAGAATCATCATGGCATTTCGCAAAAAAAAAAAAAAACATATCATTGTGATGTCATAACAATTGATTGAATTTTACAACTTATTTCATATTTATTTAAATCATAACCACCCAAAGCAAGCAGACTGAAGTGCATGAGTGTACTTTAGATTAGCTTTTTTACCCGGATACAGCACCGATGCATTATGCATTCTAAAAGCGAACCAAACACAAGCTTAAATCCCCAAAACTCTATGGCAGACAAGACTTTACACGGAGAAACAACCTGAGAAATAGTCTGACTGTGACATTCACGATTTTATTGCACGCTGTTATCATACATGACAGCATTTCAATCCCACATTAAAGATTTCTTGAGAATAGTCTGAGCTCTTTGACCGACAAAAATATTCACATTCACTGTTGTCAAATCAATGACCAGCATACAGAATTTCTATGTCAATAGTGTGTTGCTCTGCTCGAATATATAAATAATGAACAAAGCAATCACTGCAATCAAGGTGAAGTTGAGATCTCTTCACAGCTAAGTGTTTTGGTTCTTGTGCTGTTCCGAAAATCATGGGGTTACTGCGAGGGAGTCTCCGAAAGTAAAAAGAAGTTCATAGTGCAAATGTCAATCACATTAAGGCAAGAATATAAATGTAGAAAAATAGTTGTGCGAGCACATGATTAGCTTTGTTACAAAAAAGGTATGAAGGTTTTGTCCTCAATGAGCGAAAGCGACATGTTTTTCAGCTCCTCGGGGGAGTTGACAGCTTTGTAGCCGAGCTCGTCTAAAATGTGCTGACAAACAGTTTGTGTGTAATCAACTATGTCATGAGACAATTTCAACCTCCAGCTCTCAGCATTGGCCGCTGAGTCCCTCAATGTGCCGTACTTATGCTTTGCTGACACGTCGTTATTGCCTCTTGTGTTGTTATGTATCCAGTCCACCACACTTTTTTCCAAAGAAAGGCCAAGGAATTCATAAACCTCCTTGGTTTTTTGGAGTGGATTCCTGGCCAGGTCCTCGTATCTCACCAGCATGTACCGTCCACGAAGCCACGGCGGTCGGCTCAAGCCGGTGGACACCGAGTTCAGAAAGTCATCGCACACTGTCGTGAGCTGAGTCAAGTCCAAGTTGTACGGTTTACGACCTGTGGCTCTCCAGATCCGCCATAGGCGGTATGTGTCCCGAAAGGTTTCAATCCGAGAAGATAAAATCCCACGCGGGTCCCTCACCAGCTGGATAACTTTCAGATTAATCCGAGGGTCCTCGATCAGTGCCTTAAGATCACTGACTTCTGGAATACGCACTGTTTTAATGGCCATGTGGCGCCTTTCCCGACATGATTCGGTGGCGAGGGTCAAGTTAAGGGAGGCACACTTTCGAACACAATCGCCCTCTTCTATATTGCCATCACTGGGGCTGAAAGCATCACAGACCGGCATGGAGCAGAGGGCTTTGCTGGCTCCTCGTCGAAACAGTTTATCCGTGGTATGGTTTGCCGGCTGTGGCTTGATGTAGCTCTCTAAGAAATACAAGTCGCAGTTGTACAAGCTCCTAAGAAGGTCACGACTGGCTCCCAGCATCACTCTGCGCTCAGCAGCATATCTGCTGTGAGATAGGTGAGGGATAAAGGTCGTTTGGACATGATAGAGTGGTTCAAAGAGATAGAACACATCTGAGTGCTGGTTGAACAACTGTCCAACGAAAGAGGAGCCGCTTCGGGTGGTCGCCAAGATGAGGATGTGAGTCTTCCTGGAGGAATTGTAATTAAAATATGGGTACTCATCACACATCCGATCGAAGGACTCCACATCCTGCCCCAAGCCACAGTTCAAAGGGTTGGGAACGGAGCACATATGAAAAGGCTTAGCTGTGAAAGTCCTGATCGCTGTGTATTGGATCGCTATGGACACCAATGCAAGCAGAATCACAGCCTTCCAGGAACATTGCATGGCTGGGTAAATTCATTTAGATGATGCAGTCCGATTTGTTCCTATCAACAAAGACACAGCTGGGGGGGGGGGGGGGGATCTCAGAGTTAGTTCAAAAATAAAATAAGACATGAAGAGATTTTAAAATAGATATAACATTTGATTACATTTTAAACCAGGTCTGAATTAAAGGAACTCATCTTTTAAAATGTGATTTATAATGCATCAGTATTAAGAGCACATTGAAACTTCAAGTGTGAATGACTAATTTAAATAAGTTTCTTTCTAAACCTCTAGCAAATATAATATTGCATTCTGCACTATGCTTCACAATGCAAGCCTTAATATGTCTTTTAATCGTTTTATTGCAGTATGACACTTTGATAAAACTACTTCAGGTTTTAATGCAGCCAAACCCCTACAACTAAAGTGCTTTCTAAAGGCTTTTTCACAAGCCTGAGGTATTTAGTTTTTCCCTTGGGGAAATCAGCCAAGGCTCATGCAAACCAGCATCTAGAATGCAGACAGGTTACAAAATCAATTCTTTTCAGAAACTGGCACCGGTTCAGGCACCTGTAGAGAGATAGATGCATTAATTGCAATCTCCCACAATACTATATGAATGCTTTTTATGATAGGTTTGAAAGGCAGCCTTCGACGACCGCGCGCGTCGAGCTCTGATTTACCGCAGTGCAACACAACTCGGTTTTCAGTTGGAAATAAAAAAAAATAAGAAAAAAATTTAGACTATATCAAACGGTGACCAACTTCTCCCTTATTCCAGCACGAACATTTCAAACACCTAATATGGTCGAAAACAAAGTGAAATAAATACTTCGATATACTTGCCTCATATAAAGCTGTATGACAACATGACGGAAATTGTAAAAATATCACCATATACCGCGATGGTTTTGCCTAGTCGTCCCGTAACGCCCGTCATAGACGTTTTATCGCTTTTATTCATGTGTTCAGATGGCGAGTGGGTTCTTAATTCCCTAAAACTGATGAAAAGGTCGTATTTCCTCAAGCAGCTCCATTCATACTCGGGGTAAAACATTCACAGGAGGGCTCCGTGGCGAGACAACGGATGAATAAGGTATTGAAGCGCATCCTCAGACATCTCTCTGTGACTAAACGCCGAACTGATATTTCGTTCGTTCGACGCGAGAAGACGACTGAAAAGAGGTGTGCCAGTCGGTCCCAGATTAACCTATGCGAATATTCATCCCCTTCCCTCAAAACCACAGCTGACAAAGGCTGAGGAGGACAAAGCAGAACGGGGGGAGGTAGATTCGGTTCATTATTATAGCCTACGCGTCCTCCCTCCGAACATGTCTGTGCTCGACGC
This sequence comes from Carassius gibelio, assembly GCF_023724105.1. Classification (NCBI taxonomy): domain Eukaryota; kingdom Metazoa; phylum Chordata; class Actinopteri; order Cypriniformes; family Cyprinidae; genus Carassius; species Carassius gibelio. The sequence continues at coordinate 6,368,084 of NC_068395.1, read as the reverse complement.
TAAAAGCCTTTGAACATGGAGTTAGTTTGGATGAGGTGAACTGGTGGCATCTAGAAATTTCAGCTATTTTTCTCAGTCATTCGTCGCTATATCTTTGAGGAGAGCAGGAAATATATATTTAAGAATATTCTAAGACAGAAATGACCAGCTGGTGGATTTCAGTAGCCTACTGATAGCCGACTGAAAGGCTGAAAAATAATTATGTAATGGCAAAGTATGTGTAGAAATATTGTGTGTTCCACATTATATGGGGGTGTGAAACTTTTTCAAATCACGGTTCATACAGTACACATAATGTTTTTCCCCCTTATGATCATATGTTGGTTTTAACTATTTGTGCATTTTTATTTTGTTTATTTATTTATTTATTTTGAATGAGCATTTCACATAGCTATAGAGTCATAGGGTAATATAAATCTAAATCTATAAATCCGCAAAATAAAAAGTAGCATTTTCTCACCCTTATATTGTAGAAAATCTGACTTATATTATTATTGAAAAAAACAAAATAGGTTGTCTTAAGTGTTAAATGACAAAAAGAACCACAAATGTGCCATAACAGGATCCATGTGAGTGACTGTTACGACCCTTTAGTTGTCTAAGATAGGAAGTAACATTGAGAATATTGCTTAGGAGTGAGCAGTAGAAAAGATCAGGTCAAACACAATTGCAGTTCACGTGATTTATTATTATTGAAAGCCGAAGCCATTAAAATGGCGTGTGTACTATTTACAGTGTTAAATAAAGAGAAGAAAAAGATAAGCAACAAGACCCAATGGGGATCAACGAACAAAGGTGGCGCCAAATTAAAGAAAGGAATAAAACAAAACAGTCCGTAAACTAAATTCCCAAACCCTCTAAACTAACTAACCAAAACAAAATGCGAAAATGAAACCCGAAATCTTCAGCGCGTCCGGCGCCCAGACTAAACTATGCTAACTGATAAACAAAAAAACAAAAGTGGCACTCACCGCTTACCTAATGTTTCTAACATTCGTAGCTACGGGCGATATGTAGGTCGCACGACATGCTTCCCTGTTCCTTGTCCCCAAAAGGATAAAGTGAACAGTAACTCATAACAGCCCTTGCCTTAGGGTTATCATCAAGAACGAAAATGCTAGAATCACGAATACAAATCATATACAAAGGCGAAACAAAAGTTCACAACAAACTCAAAACTCCAAAACCACACACACTGAGCTCCTGATCAGAGTGAACTGGGAGGCTTTTAAATCAGCAGGGCAGCAGTTGATTGGCTGTCAGTTGATTAATGTCACTGATTAAGATTGGCAGTCGCCTCTTCCAATCAGCGGAGACCTGGCAGAAATGATAGGTGGAGAACAGAAATAGACACAAGAAAAAAAACAAACGCAGCACGTAACACTCCCACCCTTAAAAACAAACTACATGAAATTACATATATTTGTCTCATGGTAGAATATTACAATTACCCTCTAGAAAGAGCATCTGCGAACACGTTCTCCACACCTTTCTTATGTTTAATCACTAAATTGTAGTTTTGTGCAATTAAAGACCAACGCATTAAGCGTTGATTTTGATTGTACATGCGTGATAGAAAAACCAACGGATTATGATCTGTGAACACAGTAACGGGATAATAACTAGAGCCAACATAAACATCAAAATTTTGAAGTGCCATCAGCAATGCTAATGCCTCCTTCTCAATTGTTGAATAGTTAAGTTGATGCTTATTAAACTTACGTGAAAAATAGCAAACGGGATGATCAACTCCATTTTCATCCTCCTGCAAGAGTACAGCTCCAGCGCCAACCGCACTAGCATCCACCTCTAGCTTGAACTCAGAAGACAGGTCAGGTGCCCTCAAAACAGGAGCGCTACACAAAAGAGCTTTAATCGAGACAAATGCATGCTGGCATTCGTCAGACCACCGAAACTGACAAGATGGGCTAAGTAGAGATGTCAGAGGTTGTGCAATGACAGAAAAGTTCTTACAAAAACTGCGGTAGTAACCAGCCATACCTAAAAACCTACGAAGTTCTCGTCGAGTAGTTGGAATGGGGAACTCTGATATGGCAGTTACTTTCGCGTCTATCGGACGCACTTGACCTTGACCAACCTCCTTACCGAGATATGTGATAGTCGCTTGAGCAAATTCACATTTGGCCAAATTCAGGGTCAGTGATGCTTTAGCAAGGCGCTCGAATACGGTGTTTAACAGTGACACATGTTCTGACCAGTCTGTAGAGTACACAACTAGATCATCTAAATACGCATTGCAATTCGGAATACCTGAAAGAACGATGCTAATGAGCCGCTGAAAAGTAGCAGGAGCATTGCGCATACCAAAAGCCATAACGGAATATTGTGCGAAATTGTCGGGAGTCACAAATGCTGATATGTCAGATGCACGAGAAGTAAGGGGCACTTGCCAGTAACCCTTTAAAAGATCTAACTTGCTGACATAACGAGCAGTACCAAGATTGTCAACGCAATCTTCCATGCGCGGCAATGGGAAGCAATCTGCAATTGTAACTGCATTAACCTTTCGGTAGTCAGTACAAAACCGAACTGTGCCGTCACTTTTTGGAACTAATAAACATGGTGAACTCCAAGGACTATAACTGTATTTCGCAAAACCATACTTAAGCAAATAGTCAACCTCATCTCTCATGACAGCTCTCTTGGTTGCATTCACCCGGTACGCATGTTGTTTTAATGGGGTGGCATCCCCCACATTAATATCATGCTCCAAAACTGTGGTACGGGAAGGAACATCATTAAACAGATTCGGGAAGTTGTTAATCAAATGCATAATGTCATCTCGTTGTTCATCGGATAAGTGACTTAAGTGAGCTGGTAATTCACTCAATACCTCAGAATTCTTTAGTCTAGCGCATTGTTGATGGGTATGACGAAACACTACACCATCATCCTCAACATCAGCACAGGGAGTAGACACTCCACTACAGACGGTAGCTAAAGTATCTGGAACAGAGGTTGAAACAGCTGGAACTTCTACATGAGGTGACTCTCTCTTGTGATATGCCTTCAACATATTCACATGGCACACACGAGACTTTCTCTTTCTGTCAGGCGTACAAACGACATAGTCAGTGTCACTCAACTTCCTCAGAACGTTGTAGGGACCTGAGAATCGTGCAGATAGAGAAGAGCCTACAACAGGGAGTAAAACCAACACTTGATCTCCTTCTTGAAAATAGCGCTGTACGGATTTTCGATCAAAGTGATGCTTCATATGTTCTTGTGCGCTAGCTAATGATTCTCTCGCCACAGCACATGCTTTATGTAAGCGCTCACGAAATTTACTAACATAATCCAACACGTTCGTCTTAGAACTCAATTCAGTGGACAGAATTTTCTCCTTGAGCATCTTGAGAGGACCTCGGACAGCATGTCCGAATACAAGCTCGGCTGGACTAAATCCAAGACTTTCCTGCACAGCCTCTCTAGCAGCAAATAGAACTAATGGTACCCCTTCGTCCCAATCTTTACTCGTATCCAAACAATACTTTTTAAGCATTGCCTTCAAGGTTTGATGGAAACGTTCAAGAGCACCTTGACTCTCTGGATGGTAGGCACTCGCAACCCTGTGAGAAATATTCAAAGTAGTCATGACTTGTGAAAAAAGCTTTGATAGAAAATTACTGCCTTGATCGCTTTGCACAATCTTTGGCAAGCCAAAGGTGGAGAAAAATTTCACAAGTGCTTTAATAACCACTGGTGCTGTAATCTTTCTCAATGGAATCGCTTCAGGGAAACGCGTAGCACTACACATAATCGTCAAGAGAAACTGATTACCATTTTTCGTTCGAGGTAAAGGTCCTACGCAATCAATAATAACATGCTCAAACGGTTCTCCTACCACTGGAATAGGAATAAGTGGCGCAGGTGGAATTACTTGATTCGGCTTTCCAGAGATCTGACAAGTGTGACAAGTACGACAGAAATGAACGACATCAGTTTTCAGCCGCGGCCAAAAGAAATGCCTCAAAATGCGATTATACGTTTTCGTAATCCCAAGATGTCCAGACAAGTCGTGATCATGAGCTAGTGATAAAACATGTTGTCGGTAATTCGACGGAACGACAACCTGATACACCACGCTCCATTCAGAATCATCCTTAATATTAGGACACCAATTACGCATTAATAAGTCCTTGTCAACAAAATATGCAGATTTTCTTTTCTGTGCTTCCTCCAGGGAAACAACTGCAGAGAAACATTTTTGTAAAGTCGAATCAGCTTTTTGTGCAGAAATTATTTTCTCACGTGTCACAGGTAGTTTTAGACAGTGCAAACTGACAGGAGAGGATTCGTCAATAGCTTTACCTTCGATTGATGGTAAAACGTTGGTGGTAAATATAGGTGCAATAAAAGAGTTTGACAAATCAAACACTTCTTTCTTAGCTTGAGCTCTGGTAACAGCACAAACCGGAAAGATTTCTGGGTATCTTTCAGTTAACTCATCGGCCTGATCAATCACAGGGTTATCAAAAACCTCCAAAACAGGAAAAACCTTTCCTCCAGCCAGATCATTGCCGAGAATAAAATCTACCCCTTTCACAGGCAAACATTCGCGAACACCTACTTTAACCAATCCTGTACATAAATCAGACTGCAAATGCACCTGATGTAACGGAACTTTAACGCAACCCATCTCGATTCCCTGTACCAACACATTACTGCCACAAAAGGTTTGCTCAGAAAATGGCAGTACACCTGCAACTACAAAAGACTGGGTAGTGCCAGTGTCACGGAGTATCTTAATTTTGATCTGTTCTGCAGACTTACCCATAATAGAAATTAACCCTTCTGTCACGAACGGTTCATAGCTAGCATCTAGCTTATACTCACACTCAACATTATCACCGTTAACAGCTTTCACGAAACCAACGCTTTTTGTCACAGAACTCTGTTGCTTTCGTTTCAACACATGACAATCGGCAATTAAATGACCAAACTTATGACAATAAAAACATTCTCTGTCTTCCTTTGGTTTCGGAAAAGTTGTTTTAGATCGTGACTGATTAACCAAAGGGACAGATGCAGTTTTATCAGAACGGACGGTGGTAAAAACATTCTTGTGTGTCAGCGCAAATTCATCAGCACAGACAGACGCTTGAGATAAAGAACTCACTTTTTGTTCGTTTAAATAAACAACAACACGTTCAGGAACACAGTTTTTAAATTCCTCCACAAGAAGTAACTCTCGCAAGGTTTTAAAATCTGTTACCTTACTCGAAGCACACCATTTATCAAACAAAACGCCTTTTTCTCTGGCGAGCTCAACAAACGATTGGCTAGGGTTTTTTTTATGACCCCTAAACCGTTGTCTGTATGCTTCTGGCACTAACTCATAGGCACGCAAGATTGCAACTTTCATGATATCATAATTCAAGCTATCCTCTAAGGATAGAGTTGCACAGACCTCCTGAGCTTTGCCTGTTAACTTAAATTGCAAAAGTAAAGGCCAAACTTCCTTAGACCAATTTAATGCAGACGCAATTCGTTCAAACACGCCAAAGTAAGAATCGACTTCTGCTTCTCGAAATTGTGGTACGAGAGAAATCTGTTTACTTACGTCAAAGGTGGTTACTGCCAATTCAGCCCCTGATGAAGTGCTAGCAGATTGCACTGGTGGAACAACTGGGGTATTTGCACTTTTAGTTGCATTTAATTCCAATTCACGCAGTTTAATCTGCGTTTCAGCCTCAATTTCTAGCCTGCGAATTTCAAGGCGAAAATTCATCTCAGTCCGACGACTCTCTGCTCGTTCGTGTGCTTCCATTTGGACTCGCGCCAAGCGAACCTTCAACTGGGCACCACCTCCAGACCTAACAGAGGTCGGAGAAAATGGTTCAAAGGGCGGCAAAACAGCTTTGGTCTCAGACCCCTCCACCTCAGCAGTTTCACCATGCTCCTCATCACCAGACACATTTGAGTGAACATCAGCACCAAGAGAATCCTCCTCTACTCCAGGCAACACCAAAACACCCAGTTCCACTAATCTTCGCAACACAGCACTTTTCACCTCTCTCTTAAGCTGTTGCTTCGTAACCACAATTTTGAAATGAGCAGCGATGAGCAGTAGATCATCCTTCCTACATTTCTCTAGCTGTTCAAAAGACGGCGCTTTAACAAAACTATCCAGATCGAAATCTGCCATCACGAAGCAATGATAAATATTACCACCTGTTCAATCAGCCACGCCCTACTACAATCAGCTACCAAAAAGACATGGTCTTTCCACTTTCCACTCCAGCAATATTTATTTACGGGAAATTATATTATCCCGGATGAGCCCCCATTAAATGTTACGACCCTTTAGTTGTCTAAGATAGGAAGTAACATTGAGAATATTGCTTAGGAGTGAGCAGTAGAAAAGATCAGGTCAAACACAATTGCAGTTCACGTGATTTATTATTATTGAAAGCCGAAGCCATTAAAATGGCGTGTGTACTATTTACAGTGTTAAATAAAGAGAAGAAAAAGATAAGCAACAAGACCCAATGGGGATCAACGAACAAAGGTGGCGCCAAATTAAAGAAAGGAATAAAACAAAACAGTCCGTAAACTAAATTCCCAAACCCTCTAAACTAACTAACCAAAACAAAATGCGAAAATGAAACCCGAAATCTTCAGCGCGTCCGGCGCCCAGACTAAACTATGCTAACTGATAAACAAAAAAACAAAAGTGGCACTCACCGCTTACCTAATGTTTCTAACATTCGTAGCTACGGGCGATATGTAGGTCGCACGACATGCTTCCCTGTTCCTTGTCCCCAAAAGGATAAAGTGAACAGTAACTCATAACAGCCCTTGCCTTAGGGTTATCATCAAGAACGAAAATGCTAGAATCACGAATACAAATCATATACAAAGGCGAAACAAAAGTTCACAACAAACTCAAAACTCCAAAACCACACACACTGAGCTCCTGATCAGAGTGAACTGGGAGGCTTTTAAATCAGCAGGGCAGCAGTTGATTGGCTGTCAGTTGATTAATGTCACTGATTAAGATTGGCAGTCGCCTCTTCCAATCAGCGGAGACCTGGCAGAAATGATAGGTGGAGAACAGAAATAGACACAAGAAAAAAAACAAACGCAGCACGTAACAGTGACCCATGCACTACACTGTAAGTCTTCTGATAGCTTTGTTTGAGAAACAGACCAATATTAAGGATGTGACATGCTTTTACATGCTTGTTCCTCTACCATAGTTTTAATATTTAATTTTGTGTTAATGGTAAATCTTGTGCAATGTATTCTGGCACCTTAACACGCAATAATTGAGTGTATGTGAACACAAATGAGATTTGAGAGCTGTAAAGGAGGGAATATTTTTAGGCAATTAATGATTCTTGAATCATTTTGTGAATGTTTTTGACTCATTTAAAACGACTGCTGCATAAGAGTCATTTGTTTGTGCACAGGAAACACTGTGGTATAATGACATAACATCTGACTAATGTCTTTGAGAAGCGACAATATCTTTTGCGTGGAACTAAGATGGGACTGTTTTCAGCTATCCATGTGTTGTTTTGATACTTCCCACCCCCAAAAAAACCAAAGTACTGCCTCCCAATATCAGCATGGATGCAGATTTTGGAGACTTGTGTAGTTCGTTTGGACCACAGGCCGCACTCCCATTCTTGACTTCATATGCTGTGTTTTTTCTATCTATCCATTCACCTGAAGCCAGACATTGGAATTTGAAATGGGGCTTTTCCCCAAGTTCAGTGTCTTGAAATAGCAAAAGCTGCCAATTGTGAGATAATGCTTTGCTTTTTTTGAAATTAGTTTTATCTTTGCGTGCTCAACGCAACCCCAGTTTCAATCAGTGTGTGCGCTCAAGCATTTGAAAACATCAGCCTGGATATTGGCATGGCATAAAGTGTGCAGTGCTGGGTTGAAGACGGGTGCGTGTCCCCTTTATCCACCCGTCTGAGAGCCGGTAATAAGCTTTAAAATGCAAATGATCCTCCCCTCTCTGTCCACCATACACTGCGATGCATCACCGATTCGCCAGTTATTTTCTAGTGCTCAGAATTTACAGATCCAATGACAACCATGTCCAGAGAAATGAGGAAACCCAAAGCATGAAACATGATTTCAATATGCGATTGCACTGTGTAAACAGACTTATGACATACTCTGAAAGACCTTGTATACTCTAGCCGGATTTAATGAACTAGCAGGAAGACCTACAATTAAAAAAATGTTTTAGTTGTTCATAATTTCCCATCGTGTTCAGTAAAGTATAGCTAAATATTATGCTTTCTATCGAGTCAACATGACATATTATTGATGGGTAAAAGGCTTGTTAGGCTTACAGCCAAATTTTCCCATCTTAATAATCCAGACTTCACCTACATGGACATGAATATGAGAACTGTCTGAGCTGTGTCTCTGATGGTTCATACGTGAGTCAGGAACATTTGGGTCTCGGGCTGGTCAAGGTTGTTCCTCTGCCGGATTTGGATCAGCGCCTCCAGACGAGACAGCTGACTTTATTTTCTGTCATGTAAAAGAGTTTGTGTGGATGAGGAAGGGCTGGAAAACAGTGGGCCATACATTACACCAAACAGCTTCCTGGATTTGAGAACAGAAGCCGCATAGCAGACTAGCTGTCTTTAGAACAACCCGGGATGAAAAGAGACCGTCAGTATTCCAAATAATAAGCATCTTTTATTTATGTTTACATTTTCATTTTGGTTTCTCTTACAGAGGCGTTTGTTTTTTATTGGACAGATGCTGAAGGGAATATGCCAGTTGTTGAAAATATGTTAAAAGCACTGTGGGTAGTGTTGCATATAATTGCGTTGTTCTCCGTCAAAATTTGATAAATTAGAGCTCTTTGCTTAAGCATTTAAAAGCAAAAAAACTAGTCATGATTAGCTACTGTATTGTTCCAGACCACAAGGGGGTGTAATTTCTCCTGCATGTAATGAAAGTTTAAAAATAAATCAAATAAAATAATAGACATCCAAACTTTTGCCAAACCAACACTAACAACATAAATAAACATCTGCTTGTAAATATTATCTTTATCGTTGCTTACTCTGCAATATTTACTCATAAATGTATAGTTTTTGTCTTTTTCTAATGTTCTTTATGGTGCTATATCCTGTTTGTATTGCATATAGGTAATTACTGAATAAAAAAGATGAATGTCAGAATGTTTGAACCTATTTTATATTAGTATGTGTGACTTAAAAATGTGAGCTTCATAATTTCAGAATATTCACATTTGCTGTTAAGGTAATGACCAGAATATTGAATATCTTTGTGATAAGTGTAGCACTCTGTTTATTATATAAATTGATAGATATCCATGTGCATGACAGTTTTTATTGCAAAAGAACGATCTGAAGGTTTTGTCCTCTCAGAGAAAGCAATGTTTTCAGCTCCTCGGGGGAGTTGACAGCTTTGTAGCCGAGCTTGTCTAAAAATTGCTGACAAACAGTTTGTGTGTAATCAACTATGTCATTAGACAATCTCAGCGTCCGGTTCACTGCGTTGGCTGCTGAGTCCCTTGATGTGCTGTACTCAAGCATTTTTAGTAGAATCCCCCTCTTCCAATTTCTTTTCGCAAAAACTAACATTCTGTCCCCTTTAGTGTGTCTCCTTCATCCACTGATGGAGCAGGTCTGGAGGGGACTGGCAGAAATGAAGGGCCGAGGGTCTGTGTGGCTGTCAATCTAGATGGCATCTGTTTGCACAGAGAGTACTGTACATGCTCAGGTCTCAGGACAGGAATATCAACTCATTCCTTCTTGAAGATTTCGGACCCTGTTGTGCGTAGGAAAAAAAGCTGGACATATTTAATGGCCTCTTGTAATGCATTCTGCCTTCCTTCCAGTTCCAGCACAGTGTGTTTTGGGGAAGCACAGAGAGCATTTTAAACAGCCTGGAGCCCTAGACGAGGGAGTAATTGCCCAAATGTGTTTTAATATGCATTTGTGGAGATTTTTGGCGGCAATAAATGACTACACAATTTTGTAATATGTCGGTGAAAAGTACAGGGTCAAGAGCACGGTTATGAATAATTCACAATGTCCTCTTCAAGATGAGGCCTGCTATTGTGATGCCTCCATGGAACATTGCATATCCCACCAAAAATCCCAGACTGAATAAAATCCCCCATAAATATGACGTACATGCTTTTTGTACCTTCACATGCCTCTCAAAAGCATCATGGTTAAAAGTATTTATTATAAATATTTAATTTCGCTGATGCAAAATCACTGAATACCAGATTTAATATTCAAAAGAGACTGAATAGTCAATTGCACTTAAACGAGGGACTTGATTACACATCCTCTAGATGACTGTTGAAGGCTTATCCCTGTTTCTAATTAACCCCACACAATCATCGTGACTCGGAGATCTCATGAATTATAGACATCGGAAATATTATTTTTGCTCAGATGTGACCGTGATTTCAATCTGCATGACTTTTATGGGCCACTAATAATGATGTATGCCAAACAAATCAGTTTGAAGTGAGGGCAACCACTTTTTCAGCCCACTGCTCTTGTGCTTTGTTTAATTGAAAGAGAGTCATTACAAAAGCCATATCAGCCCTAATGCTACAAGAACAAGAGCTGTAATGATTGCAGGTTATACTGAAAGCATCAAGTAGACAGTAAGAGAAAAAGTCTTACTTAAATCCCATGGTTTTTTTTTTTTTTTTTTTTTTTGATATCAATGTTTTTAATTTTCCAAAAATAGAAGTTATCAAATTTAGCTATCACATTTGATTCATTTGATTTAGAATAAAAAAAGAAGCAATAATCTTAACTTAATTTCATTTATGATAACTGCATTTTTATTTTAGCTTCAGGACATTGAAGCTAACAAATTGTGATGGATTAAATTAATGGAAAAAATATTAGACATGGAGGAACCAATCTGAAACCTTACATACTTTAGAGTTTATTTGGAGCTGCATTCTTCCATTCTTCAGCTCATCTGCTCTGTTTTTTCTCTCTATCCGTTCACCTGAAGCCAGACACTGGCCTTTGTAATGGGGCTTCTCCCTCAGTTCAGTGTCTTACGATCTCAGAAGCTGCCAAATGTGAGATTATGGCTGGCATTTTTCGATTGAATAGTCATATGAGAAAAAGTCTTACTCAAATGCCATGCATTTTTCTCTCTTGGTATCAGCTTGTACAATCTGAATGTTTTTCATTTTCAAAGTATAGAAGTTATCAAACTTGGCTATCAATTTTGATTCATTTGATTTAGATTAAACAAGAAAGAATTTCTTGTTTAATTTCAGACTGCTGAGTCACTTTTTATTCTTCTACACTATTTTTCATATTTTGTTTCTATACAGCTGAACACTCATGAGAAATCAATAACAAATATTGCCCATGGATGTTTAATAATTTAACTTAGGCTTTATAGTGACTTTAATAAGGGAGCAATTTAATAACCTTTAAGATTATATGATATAAATGGCACAATACTTTAATACAGTATTTTTGCTATGTATGAGTCGTGACCCAAATTCATGTAGCCAAAATCTTTAGGGGTCTTATTTTTTTATTTTATTTTTTTATTTTTATGAAAGCACAGTTGTTTCCTTTGTTAAAGGAAACATACAGGAGCTGTATATGTGTGTCCAAATTCCTGTTCTTTCAAACACAAAGGCCAAATATAAAGATGACAAATTAAGCAATGAACTTGTTAGGAAAAAAATGAACAGAAATAGTGAAATAATATGAGAGAACATGAGGGTTGTGGGCAGCTTCAAAGTAATAAGTCCCCAAAAGTATTGATAACATGATGTTGATTCAGTAGCCATGTTCTGACAGAATCATCTATTTTTTATTTCTAACTGACTGTATCAAACGGTAACTTTTGTTTGCGAGAATTCCATGTTCAAAAACAAATCATTAAAAGGACCGGCTAAAAAGAGCCATTTGTTTGTAAGCAGACTACACTGGTTGTGTTGTATCTATTTGATTCACTAAAAAGAACTGGTTCGTAAGAGTCATTTGTTCGTAAATTGGACTATGCTGGTTTTGTTATCCATATTTGATTCACTAAAAAGAACCAATTCATAAGAGTCATTTGTCCTGTATTTGGAATACACCGACCACTATGTTAAAGGCCTGGGACACACAAGATGATTTTCAAATCTTAACTGATTTTAAAACTAGTGGAGACCACAGACAGTTTCAACACTGAACCAATGTATGGTGATCTTCTTTATCAATACTCCACTTACGTGGCATGTTTGTGGCTGCCAAGTTTCAGTTATAGAAGACTAAAGTATAATAAAGATGTTGCTGTTTCTTAGGGTAGGTAGACTTTAATGTAGAGTTTGTTTTTCATATGTATTTTTGAAAATGCATATCTGTGATAATAAAAAATAAAATAAAAAATTATATGAAAGGATAGTAATGACCTCTATAACAACACAATTATACGCGTGTTATTTAGATTAAATAATGTTACCAAATAAATAAATTCCAGGTCAGAGTATGTGCTTTCAGCATCATGTAAATCGAAAATAATTTCCCCAGAATTGTAGCGCATCTCCTCCACCTACTGAGTGAAGCGGTCTGAAGGGGACCCTCATGATTGGCAGAAATTAAGGGCCAAGGGGCTGTGTGGGCGTTGATCCAGATGGCTTTCTGTTGCTTAGTGTGCAGAGCATGTCAAGTCCAGGCTACCTGGAGGACATGCTAAGGTTCGGGACAGGAATATAATTCTGTTCCTACCTAAAGATTTTGGATCTGTCCTTGGTGTGCAAGAGAAAGGAGGAGCCGGACATTTTTAATGGCCTCTTGTAATACATTGTGCCCTTCTTCTAGCACAGTGTGTTTTTGGGGAAGCACAGAGAGCATTTTAAACAGCCCAAAGCCCTTGGCGAGGGAGTAATTGCACAAATGTCTTTTGATATGTATGTGTGGAGATTTTTAGCTGCAGTAAATGACTGCATGATGTTGTAATAGGTCATTGAAAAGAACAGGGTCAAGAGCACGGTTATGAATCATTCAGAATGTCCTCTTCAAGATAGCTTGCTATTGTGATGCTCCATGTAACGTTGCAAATCCCATCAAAAATCCCAAGCGGAATAAAAATTCCTATTAACATGTCTGTTATATATACAGTAGCATACACATTCTGTAGCTTCATATGTGCCTCAGGTCTAAAAGCATTTGCATTAAAAGTATTTATTTAAGATGATTTAATTTTGGTGATGCAGAATCACTGAATATGACATTGAGGATCGAACGGAGATTGAATAGTCATTTGCACTTGAACGAGAGACTTAATTACACATCCTAGATGACTGTTGTTTGATGGCTCATCCCTGTTTCTAATTAACCCCACACAACCATCATGACTCTGTGATACCATAAATTATAGCCATCGGAAATATTATTTTTGTTCAGACGTGACCGTGATTTCAATCTGTATGACTTTTATGGGCCACTAATAATGATGTATGCCGCGCAAATCGCTTTTAAGTGAGAGCAATCGCTTTTTCAGCCCACTGCTCTTGTGCTTTGTTTAATTGGAAGAGAGTCATTACAAAAGCCATATCAGCCCTAATGCTACAAGAACAAGAGCTGTAATGATTTCGCGGCAGATAAGTGCACTGAATATAAGATGTGAGGGTGTTCAGTGATGTTTGATCCATTTGCGATCAAGCCATTAATGGAGATTTTGTTTGTGAAATCGTTATGGGCTTAGGTCATAATAACAATGGCATTGTGATTTTCTCAAAGTTGGTTTGAAAGCAACATTAATAAAAAGGGAAGGTGTTACTGGAACTCCATTCATTTTTATTCACAGCAGCCCTACCAATTTACACAATACATTTTTTGAATCGCTTGAGTAAATGATTCAATGACTCTATTAACTTTTAAAACACAAAAAACGTGGAGTGAATCAACGTTTCTGAACAAATGGTTAAATAAGTGAGTCAGATGGTGACTTTAATCAGTGAATATTTAATTAAAGTAATGATTTAGCAATTGGCACATCACTTTAATACATGGCCATCATCATCATCATCTGTTACGTCATATTCATCTCTCTCAGTGAAAAGCTAGACGTTTTCTTTCTATTAACTTTCTTGATGATGGAATCTAAGAGTCATCTGATTGACTATATTGGATTCCAAATATATATATACCAAGAGACCAAGAAGGCAAAGCCATGATGGTGTTTTGTGCTCCCAGAGCAATAATCTTCTCTCATTTGCAGTGCCCTCGCCGTTGTCTCTTTGTCTCTTGAGGGGTACTTCTGCATTACTCTTTTCCTCTAAAAAGCTTAACCTGCTTTACCTGCTGCTCCAAGCAGCTCAGCCGCATGACAAAAATAATGTTTAGAGCCACCTTAAACATTGAGGACACTTGGGGCCGAGCATGTTTCTTTCCATAATGTGCTTTTGAGAAACCAAGGGCTTTGTGTCTTTCCTGAGCTAACTTAATTCTAGCTTTGCATGCAGGTTTTTCAGGCCTGAAAAGAAACTTGATTTTCTTCGTATGAGTCACAGTATAAACTGCTCCATGAGACATCATTCAAAGGCATAAGTATATAGTCTAATTAAAACAGGTTCTCAAATTGTATTATATCAGCACACTCAGGTCCACATAGCCATCATTCAATACTTTAAGCGTTATTAAAATCACCCTCTTTCACCCCACAAAACCAAACTACTCCCATTGCTTCACATTAGAAAGATCGTTTAGTGAAAATACATCACCTTCCTCTAATTACTTTGCCCTCTATTGGAATGAACTCTTTCCACCATTTATTCAGTGCTAGTTTATTTCAATTACTGGCATACTTTTCTCTACTTCTTCTCTTCCTCTTTTCTCCCTTCCTCTTGTTCCCTAAATAGATGCATTTCTAGTTGTCAGCAGAGTTAGTGGGACAGAAGGAATTATGGAATCATACAAGCTTTGGGTGCTTTAATAGTTTTTCTGTGGAGAAGATTACAGAAAGAACACAAAGAGCCTATGCTGGATTAGGACAGATATATTACATTGTGATGGATCACAGAGCCTGGATTTGGCAGTAAAACCAAGCATAAAAGACGTCCATTTTTAGAAAACATCCTATCAAAACCATCCCACCTGAGAACCATCAAATGTTCTTTTGATTGGAAATCTTTCATCCAGGCTTTGATGCGGGGTTTCTGACGCGTCTACTGACAATGATTCGGTTTGAAATGTATTTTTAACTTTGAAGACAATGTGGAGAACTCTTTTTGTTTATATACAATGAAAGTCAATGGGGTCCAAAAGTTTGGATCATATTGTCTTTCACTGTATGGACGAAAGTAGTTCACTTATTTTTTTAACCAAAATTTTATACATAAAAATTTTATACATAAAATTTTATGAAAATACCAAAATGTATTTTCGATGCTCCAAAAAATTCTAACTGACCCTATGATGTCACATGGACTACTTTGAAGATGTTTTATTACCTTTCTGGACATGGACAGTAGACCGTACACACAGCTTCAATGGAGGGACTGCGAGCTCTTGGACTAAATCTAAAATATCTTAAACTGTGTTCCGAATATGAACTGAGGTCTTACGGGTTTGGAACGACATGAGGGTGAGTTATTAATGACATAATTTGCATTTTTCGGTGAACTAACCCTTTAAACTGCATAAATGTACAATGAATGAAATGTTCAAAGCTGACAATCAACCTCACTTCTCTTCAGGAAGGGAAGCAGCGAGCTAAACCGCTGCTCAGGAGGCAGAGAAGGGCCTAAAACAGGATGATCGTGGCCCTTGAGTGGGATGCTAATGATGATAAATGGTGTATGCGTGGATTAATGAGAACAGAAGACCAAACGGGGGGAACCGGGAGTTCCGGGAGAAAATCTTTGTGCCATCTCGCTCTAGACGTGAAGAGCTCAGTCGTCGGTGACAGTACTTCACTGTTTGTCCTTGAAAAGCAGGTCCAGTAATTATCTCTCCCCTGTGCAGAAAAGGGGGAAGGGACAGACCTGCCTGGAAGCTTCCTCATAATTACATGCTGCCTCTCCAGCAGGATCAGATGAGATGATTTTACCTGTGAACCATCTGTGTTATACTCCACAGTTATTGGTGAGAGAGGATATCAAGCAGACTCGGGATTTTTTAGTAACAGCAATAGTCTCGTGGGTGTGCAGCATTATCTCAAGGTTAATAATGAAAAGAAGAATGACTTATGAACAATGGTCCCATAGGCATTATTTGTATTCCATGATGACTTTTCAAATTGCATATGACCAGAAGGATTCTGCAAATCAGGTCTGCACAGATATTAGGACATAATCTGTGAAACCCTAAACAGTACTAGACACTTAGCTTAAGGCATAAATAATAAACCAAAATATATCTATAAAATTTAGGCCTAAACATTCACTAGACATTCTGTTTTTTTAAGATATTTCATATCTTAGTATCTCCCAGTTGTTTATCAGCTATCTGGTTATTGTAGGATGTAGATAACAACAATAAAAGCTTGATCACACTAACCCCAAATTTTGTGCTTTATGTTATCACATAAAGCACAAAATTACATTTAATTGTAATTACACAGATGGATTTCACGAAGCTTCAGATTCAAATTAAAAGAAGATTAAATTAAAAAACCAACTCAATGCAAACAGATAATCCAAACACGAGCAGCACAGTCCAATTTCGCTTCAATTAACACTTTGATAGGCCACATTAATCACAAACTGCAACAATTCAGCCTGTATCTCTTCAGCGTGTCCCTAAACAAAACACTGCAGAAGAAGGGAACAAACGAGCAGATAAAGCAAATTGGATTGGAAATTTAGTCCACGTAATGATCGCGTAAATTATTGCCCATGCAAACTGTCCCACTGTTAAGCGTCAAACAAGAAAGAGGGTATGCTGATGCTCGCCATCCACCAAGGATAATTAAGTTCCAAAGTAGCTGGAGTCTTTCATAAAGGCAATGCAGCAAATAATCGATGTAGAGTTGGAGCACACATTACTTTTAAGACACAACAGCAATACAAAGTCGTGTATTGTTATTGATCCGTGCCTCCAGCTCGAATGCTGCTTCTTGGTGTATGAACATGAAGCGAAATTCAGTCAAATCCCTCAGAGACCGGCCAAAAGCCAGCGCAGCACTTTCACTGTAAACATGGCCACAGGAGAAATTAATGGAAATGTGTTCTGAAGGAGTTTTTGAATTTGCAGTCTTGAATAAGATATAAGCAATCTCAAGAGACTCGTCTTCGCGAAGCATTGAGATTGCATTCAGCGTATCTATATAACGCTAAGGAATCTCTGCTTTTCTCGACCATATAGCAGCCCTTGAATGTGTTTAGGCTTCGGTTAGAGGCAGATGGGTTTTCTTTTCACTGGGCTAAATTATTATTGATTTAGAAGCCAAATCCTTTTCACTTGAAAGGTAAAAGCATACAAGTGGGAATAATTTGAGCAATTTGCCCTGCACAGTAGCGCCACGTACGAAAAAGAAAAAGAGTGATAATGGATCATTTCATTTTCCTGGTATACAGCTTTGTTGCAAGCCGCTTCAAAAGGTATTCATAAATACACTGCGCTTGAACATGCATGTTATGAAAATGACATGCAGTCATAAATACACTTTTCTTCAATAAAATGAATCAAGAAAACTAGATGTGCTACTATAACACGGCTTGAAATATTTCACATTTCATTTTCTTTTATCTTTGTGCACTATTTCCTCTACTGCAGTGCTAATTGCCAAACGGCGGATCATTTTGAGGGAACTTTATGAAGTCGTTCTGATAAAAAGTGACATTTTCCCAATATTTTTCTTTTCTCAACTCTTTCTTTTATTCAGATCGATGGCTGCAAGCCTCCCATTCCCTCGTTCTCGCTGCCCCTGATGTTCAGAGTAGCTCTAGGCTCATTTGAATTTCAACAAGAAGCCAGTTGACGCTTATGTCAGTCTACACAGATTAATGGAGTGGAACTTTCCTCACAGTGTGCGGGCAAACACAAGGCCCTGAATGTGTAAACAAGCAGTACAGACTCAGTACATCAGCCCAGATAAAGGTCTTCCACATAGAGCGCCAGTGTACTAAGGGATACAATCTGTGCGGCTGCCTCAGAAAATAATCATGAGTGTTGCATTTTAAGAAGCTGACTGGCTTGTCCTCAATTTATCCTCTAGCCCTTCACATCAGAGCCCTTCTGGTTCATATTCAAGTTTCGCCTTACTCTTTTTCCAAGATTGGAGAGACACAGCTGCAATTTTAACTAGTGCTTGGGTACCTAAAGGCGAGGGCTGGACCTAACATAATTTTGCTTTGCAAGCGACCTTGTTGATTTCGAATCTCTTGCTCTTTAAAATCGCAAAGATCTAAGAAATCTTGATTTTATGAACCGTTTAAGTTTTTGCATCCTCTAATTCTACGGCTACAGTTTAGACGGTAGGAGTCTTTTTGCACCCTGCGGATTTTTAAAGATCCAGTGTCATGCATCCTGTAATTTTAAAAGGAAGTCAGTGTGAGCGGAGAATGCTAAGTGCCTCTGTAGAGATTCGACGTCTGTGGAATTAATTGTCTGTAAAAAGTTGAATGCTGGGGAAAGGCGGGGTTGAATTGATTCTCATTGATTTGCGCCAAGGCTTTGATCCATGAGAAAATGCCTTGTAATCATGCTTCAGGAGCTATAAACGAGACTAAGAGCTAAGTCATTAATAGCAATGTTTTTTTTAGAAATGGCGTTCTGTAAAACCCCCCTTGGTGTGATAAAGCAATAGCATAGCTGTAAGTTTAAGCACTGTAGCTTTTTATATGCTACTGTTTTCATAAGGCCTCAAAGATATCAGTTTATTTTTTTCCCATTAACACAGTATTGCTGTTCTTGAATCAATCACTGTTTTTTAACGAATCGTTTTTGAGTGAATTGGCTGAGTGAATGATTCAGTGATTCTTTCATAAACACAACAATGTTTTGTTCCCGAATGAATCAGTGTTTTTGAACATGAATCATGTAAAGACTCACTGATAAATCCACAATTCTATTGTGTCCCATAGCAGTTTTATTATTGGATGATCAATTCAGAAACATCTTCTTAGCCTAATGCCATAATGGTTCATATTCAGACTTGTTCATGTAAGACTTTAAATTTGAAAAGATCTCTAATGATGTGTGTGCATGTGCATGTGAGTGGAAGATGACAGATCTGACAGCTGGATTTGAGACATGCTGTTCATGTCATGGTGCTTGACCTCATTCTCTAAACACTGTGCTTGAGGTTGATGCCATCCCCAACATAGGCTTCCAGATGTGAGGTCAGAGCTTGGAGAGAATGTTGTTTGTCCCAGTCAATAACGCGAAGGCACCATTGTACGCCTGGCTTCCAGGACCAGTTGTTTGTGTTTGCATTAGGCCATGGTATGCATGGAAAAGACACCTAAACATTCTTAGCACTCCAGAGCCGTCACTCTTTGTCACTTTCACACAGAGCAGGACTGTTTTTGAAAGGACGCCAGGCCGGAGGACATGAGCTGGAGCAGAGGTTAAAATAACCCACTGAAACTGATGCATGTAACAGGATGGCAGTCTGGCGGTAATTGGGGGATGGCAGTAACTTCCTCTGCTGCTCTTTTTCATGGGGAGAAGTTGATCCACTTAATGTGGAAGCTCAATATCTGAACGTGCCGCAGGATACATTATGAGCAATTAGAGAACAATTGGCAACTAAAATCCCTGCAGACTCTGAAACAACATGTGTTGTGATTTTGTAGCGTTGCATTAATCGTGTTTTACCCTCACTTTGATGTACACATAAAATACTCATCCAAAAGCTACTGGTTTTCCCTTTACAAGCAATTACATGTGTGGCAAGGGTCCAATCACACATGGTACGGTGTCAGGGCCAGCGGATGCAATTTGCTTGTATTTTTTTCACAACCATTTTGTCGGCTCTGAAAGAAAAGAAGAGAGGCCACTTAAGACCATTTTCTAAACCTAGCCACAAAGCTGTTGGATTACAGTGATTTTCTGTCAGTCTCAGTCTGGACTGGATTATGGGTGAATCCCACGAGTGACCCAACACAGTGCTTTAATACAGACCCTCAACCAATCGTTTGGAATGTATGTCAAAACAGCCTAGTAGGGACAATCGAATTGTCCCAGACGAGAACCCCTTTGAGAATGATGGCCTGGTTATGGCAAGACATTGTTGGAAAATATTGAGCGATATTAGAAGATATTGGAAAATGGGAGGAGACTGGATGAGATTGGGAAGTGGACCAAGCTTTTGCATGTGTGACACCTGTTCATATCTCCAGCCATATGTGACTTCTGGATGTGGTAATGGCCTATATTAACCTTCGTTTATGCATGAATAATGGTAATTTCCCTTATTTTTGCATATAAATTGCCTTTGCCATCATCTAATGCATATTTGGTTGCATCTCATTTTATGATTGTGAATCCCCCTTAAAAAGGCTCGAGAAACAAACAGGAAAATATTTAAATGTGCAGTATGTAAAGTGCTAACACAGCACTACTAGGAAGTATATTTACATTTGAAAAATGCTACTTGGGTCTTCGGTGACGTTAGTGGGCACTGGATTACTGTAAATCAACTGATAACACAAAAATTAAAATGATCAAGTAGCAGTGTTGTCAGGTAGCAGAAAGACATTGTGACTCCTCATGGTTCACGCTTTAAAACTATCTGATGTAAAATAGTAAACGCAACTTAAAACAAGGTTAATTAACCCGGGCATATGCTCAGTTCACACTCTCCTGTTGTAAAATATCTCATGTTGTTCAGAATTAAACAAGCCTACAGAGATAATTAGATAAGTAATGAGTTATTCAGTTCACTTCTCACGTACTGTATTGTGGTTGTTTAGATAGGGTTGTTGGATGCTATCTGATCCTCTAACCTACATTTCTTTGTGATATGTTATCTTTAGCCCAGAAATGTTTCTGCATTTCTAGTTTATTCCACATTTCTGCACTATAAGCAGATGCTGTTTTTTAAATGATCTGCGAAGACTCATTTAGGTATTCAGATCTGTATCGCATTAGATTCTTTTTAAAAGAATTAATGTGTTTCTGTTCCACCAGATGTTCTCCCAGTTGGTTACCAAAACTAGCTTATATGAGTTCAAAATATGTCTATATATCTGCAGACAATTCATCAAAGGGCTCCGTGGGCTCCTAACTGAGAGTACCATGTGAAACATCACTGACAACAGCTCATCAAATACAGACAAAAAAAGTCATTTATTATATGTCAGAACTTGTTCTTTCAGTATTATTCAGCATTTTATTTCAGACCGATTTGATTATGGCAGAAACTGCTACTGATTGTTGTGAAGTGTTTCTTATAAAAGAACGTTTTGAGCTCTGAATTAAGTAAGCAATACATGCTATTTCAGTTTATATTGTGTTACAGGCAAATTCTCATCTTTAATAACTTTTTATATAATTAGGACGTTTGCAAACAACCTGTGTACTTAAAATCATATTTTCTAACCAAATTACAGTTTAGAACAACATATTTTTAATGAAACTGAATAGCTTATGGTTGCAACTCACTCCTATAGCAGCCATACTCTGAGCCATACTCTCCTATTAATTTTTCTATGGTCCATCTCCTTCTCCTCATACTTTCTCTGGTATAGTATTACACACCATTTGATAGTGTATAAAAGATTTAGGTTGTTTCATAAAACAAAAAACGGTCCAGATGTCTCGGGGTATATACGGTGGGGTGTATCATTTATTTACTCGATTCATTTTATTTCTGCGCTTCAGACTTGTTAGACTGTGTAAAGTGAAAACTATAGCTTTAAGGCAAAATAAATCCACAAAAACACGAATATAACCACCTGTGCTGTGGTATGACATCCAACTGATTTTGATACGTTGGTGACAAAAGAAAGTTTAAATTTGCATTTCAGGTCTTGTTGTTATTCGAGGCATTTTGGACCTTATACAGTGCAATCCTAATGCAAAAAAAAAGTAAAGTATTCAATTAATTACCATCCCATAACCGCCCCCCCCCCCCCCCCTCCTTCTCTCTGCTTCTCTTTTTACTCTCTATCTAGGTCATCAGCACTGCAGAGTCTCTGTAGCGGCAGCAGTTAATTCCCTCTCTTCAAAAAACAGGTTTGTTTCACCATACACGCTTCATCAACGGGACGTAGATGAGGCCATTATCGAGAAAAATAGTTGAGCCTAAAAGATCCATAAAGGGTGATTATAGATGTCATCTGTCAGTTCATCCATCCCTTGATGCAAGTCAACAGGATTACAGTCAAACATCAGAGAGCTCTAATTGCAAAAACACGTAATCTTTTGTTGATTGCCGAAACCTGGCCGACAGGTTACCCACTGGGATTTTAAAGAGGTATAACCAAATCTCCCACAAGTGCCGGCGTTAAAAACCCCTCTCTGTAGGTTTTGCATGAATACAGTTGATTATTCAGAGAGAGCCAAACCATGATTACAATCAGGTTTTATTACTGTGATCAACACGGTATGACATTCAATCAGGGGTTTTAATTGAGAGAATGAACGAACGATAGCAGTCAGGTTGTTAGAGCCAAATAGTCTATTCTTGCCTGAAACCCACACTATATTTTCCACAGCTATGATAAGGAATAAAATATGAAATAATTGGTCTATTAAAGTATACACGTGGGAGCTTGTTGTCCAAAAGTCAGATTTAATTAGTCAAAAAGTTTACAAATTTTAATTAACCAAATGTTAATGACACCGACCTTATTGAGTCTAGAAATACAATGCAGCTAAAACCTAAAACCATTTTTTTTTCTTAGAGGACAACCGAAACAACTGAAATCCATTTGCATTCTCCCATTCACTCTATTGTCTGACTGGCCCATTTACTGCATGTGTCTTTGTCTTACCATGCAAACATTTCACAGTTCTGCGCTGTGACACTCAGCATGCCCTCAAGATTTATTATTTTGTCTTTATTATGCACACTGACACCCGTCTCCCTCCCTTGCCCTTTTAACAATAGTTTTTCTATTATAAAAATATATATTTTAATGATCTTATGTGGATTCTCTTGGCAAAATTTGTTAGCAGTTATGTGCCAAGCTCTGCCTGAACAGCTAAATAAACATGCCTGAAGAATAGTGTATCCAGAACTACAATTTTAGGCCAAGCAGTTTACGACCTTATGACCAGCAGATTGTGCTTTGCATGGTAAATTTTTTAAAGAAAAAATATAGCATTTTCTGAATTCAAAACAGCAGATGGACTACAATAAAAATATCAAAAGTGACGCACATTTCCACACCACTGCACCCACACTGTTGCCAGTGGCATTCCTTCAAGTTCGTAGTCTTTGCCATCATTTTTGTGAAGCCATTTGTTAGGAATGGAACCAATCCTTAATGAGGATTGGTCTGGAAGATCATCTGTGCCAAATTTGGTGAGTATCGCCTAAAATTAGTTTTTTGAGTATTCAAAAAACTTGAACATGTCGGCCAGTTTTGCCAGGCGCAAATTGAAACCACCAGGTGTGTTGAATGAGTCATAAAACAATAAAGCCAAATAATTGTATTTGTAGAGCACATGTTTTGAAAGATATGAGCAGAAACATAAGTGTAATTTTAAGCATGTTTCTCTGTAGTTCTCTGTTGATACCTGAGGGGTTGTGATGGCCTATAAATCCTCTCTATTCCCTGATTTAGGATTGGACGTCTCAAGACAAATAGAAGAGGACTACCTGGAGATACTTACATTAAAGCCAGTCAGATTCCAGTTGCGTTGAAAGCTGTTTTCTACCAATTATAAGTGCCTACGGGTAGGTAAAAAATTCAGTAAGTGCCTGCAGAGCACCAAGACATACTTGAGAAAGAATTATCTAATGAAAAGTATTGTTATATTAATATTAAATGTGCTATACATATTTATGTTTAAAAGTTTGATGTAAGATTTATTTTCTTTTTTTTTTTCTTTTTTTTAGGAAATCTACTTTTATTTAGCAAATTAATTTGTATTCATGCATTAAATTAGTTAAAAGTTACAGGAATAAAGTTATAGTAAATTATAAAGTTACAAAAGATTTATATTTAAAATGAATACAATTTTGTCAAGGCAACTCTCTGAGAGTATAGCATGGAAAAATACATGGCAATGTTAAAGGGATAGTACATGTTTTTCTGCTTACCCCCAGGGCATCCAAGATGTAGGTGACTTTGTTTCTTAGGTAGAACACAAACAAAGATTTTTAACTCAAACCATTGCAGTCTGTCAGTCATATGATGGAATTGAATGGAAATCATGGTTTGAGTTAAAAAACTTTGTGTTCTACCTAAGAAAAAAAGTCACCTACATCTTGGATGCCCTGGGGGTAAGCAGATAAATGTTAATTTTTCGATGAACTATCCCTTTACTGTGTTTGGTCTTGGTGGAATAAATCTGCTACTGTATGTTGCTGCAGCAGAGCATCCACATACATGCTGCTGTGAGCATGTAAGGAAAACTGCTGCTGCACATAAATGAAATAACCCCCATATATAACATACATCAATTCACCCATTAGCAGATCTATACAGGTGGAGCTGGGGAAGGTGAAGGGTTTCTGAAGCGCATTGCAACTGCTACACCAAGCACTAGGAGAGTATGTGAAAGTTGAGCATCAAGCTATTTGGTTGCTGATGTGAAAAGAAACTGCTGCACCATGTGAGTAATGATTGAGTTAGAACTCTGTGCCAGCTAGAGTTTCATAGCAGAACTTTGAATTTCTTTTCAACTTTCTATTATTTAAAGAATCTTGAAAAAAAGAAAGAAAAGTTGATCAGGGCTTTCACTAAAACATTAAGCTGTTTTCAGCACTGATTAAAAGTTTTAACATCACAAAAATAGTGTACATTGTAAAATATATTACAATTTTATTCAAACTTATTTTAAATTGTAATCAATTTAGCTGTATTTCGATATATAATCTTAGCCAACATTGCATATTCGCAACGTAGAAGAATTTTATACTCTTTTATTTCTATATTATTCACATTATTAATAACCAGTGGGTCATATTGAAAACCCACTGGGCTGACATGGAAATGCACTGAAGTGCTATGGTTTCTGCTAATGGTTTATACATATCTTGTGTAGTTCTTTATAATGATTATTTTTGACATGCTTCAGAGTCATTTAGATTTGGACAGCCCATCAAAAGCCCTCATGTTACCAGATTTTCTAACACTTGTATGACTAATTCACACTCACAGCACGCTATTCCATCAACCAGTATATAAAGTCACCGGCACATTACACAGAAATTAGTGAGACGTGTACAGTCACGGCGTGTTCCACATCAGCCTCGGACCAAAACTAGCAGCGGCTCCATCTTGCCCTGCCGGGAGCTCAGGAGTCAGACTCACCTCACTCTGAGCAGTCCTGTTTTCATTTGCGCTGTGTATCGTGTAAATTGATGTTCTTGCAGGCCAGGTCATGCTTCCATTCACTTCCATTCACTTGAATAGGACCGTGACCTGTGTGTGCGCAACGGCTCAAATCGCTACTTTCTCAATGTCCTGAAACTGGGCATGTCAGAAAGAGAATGATGAATGGGCGTGGTGTAAGTACGCGTGTGTGTGTGTGTGTGTGATGATGCTGCAGCAGAGGACACTGTTTCCATTCAATCACACACACACCAAACCAAACAAGACTCAGGGGTCAGTCGCTCGTCCCAGCGGTGCAATCTGTCCCACCAAATTGGGTTTTATAACAGATCGACTACAGCGACAGTGAGCATAATAGCTTCCACTATTACCTTTGCCCATCAACAGCCAGATGTCTTCTTTAAAATCTGATATAAGACCATTTCCGCTCACACACGGCTGAGTCAAAAAAGTAAATATAAAACGCAACCTTAAGTCCAACTGAAATCAAAATTGACCATTTTACTTTGTTTGCCTAAATTGATCATTTTGTGGTGAACAATTCATCCATGCAAGTCAATCCACACACCAAAAAATTTTGGCTTCGTAATCTTTAATCAAAATCTGAAAATGCCCCTCCCCTCTGCATTGGAGGACCTTCCCTGATGAAGTAGGTTTGACGGTTTGGGTGTCTGCTTAGCATCCGTAACCACACCCCTCCAACTGACAGTAGACAGGCTGCATGTGTGTTTGAGAGAACTGACAGCGATGGCGAGGAGGTGCATTTTAGGTTGTGGCACTCACAAAACACTTTTCCCATTCCCCAAAATTCCCTCGTTACGGTCCAGATGGCTCAAATTTTTACATTTCCAGGAAGGAGGGATAACAGAGAGGTAACGGGTGTGCTTGAAGCACTTCACAGGCGAATGCTTCAAAAATTGGAAAGAACACGAAATGGGTTTTGTGAGATATCTGTCATTAACTTTCTAGATCCAGTCAAGTGCTAGTTGGAAAATAAAGCCACGCCCACTATGTTTCCTAATTTAGTATTCCGTTTCTCTCGGAAATACGTCACAACACTGGCGAAAAGTCATATGCAACTTCTGGTTCAAGCGGACTTTAATTTTGTCATTTAAGAGTGACTACCTGGTTATTGCTCTGTTGTAGGACAGCAGATGCGATTTTGCGGTTCATGAGAAAGCATTTCTGGTTTGCGGAAGCTCCACTCATGAAGACTGAAACAAATCATTTCAAATCATAAAGTGGTGCTACAAAAAACCTTATCCATCAGTTTGACTAAATGAGCTTTTTCCTTTATGTTTTATTTTCAGATGGTGGGAGAATAATGTAACGCTTGGTACTTTAATGTGACACGGTATATCTACAGTTTTGTTCAAAATAATAGCAGTACAATGTGACTAACCAGAATAATCAAGGTTTTTAGTATATTTTTTATTGCTACGTGGCAAACAAGTTACCAGTAGGTTCAGTAGATTCTCAGAAAACAAATGAGACCCAGCATTCATGATATGCACGCTCTTAAGGCTGTGCAATTGGGCAATTAGTTGAAAGGGGTGTGTTCAAAAAAATAGCAGTGTCTACCTTTGACTGTACAAACTCAAAACTATTTTGTACAAACATTTTTTTTTTTCTGGGATTTAGCAATCCTGTGAATCACTAAACTAATATTTAGTTGTACGACCACAGTTTTTTAAAACTGCTTGACATCTGTGTGGCATGGAGTCAACCAACTTGTGGCACCTCTCAGCTGTTATTCCACTCCATGATTCTTTAACAACATTCCACAATTCATTCACATTTCTTGGTTTTGCTTCAGAAACAGCATTTTTGATATCACCCCACAAGTTCTCAATTGGATTAAGGTCTGGAGATTGGGCTGGCCACTCCATAACATTAATTTTGTTGGTTTGGAACCAAGACTTTGCCCGTTTACTAGTGTGTTTTGGGTCATTGTCTTGTTGAAACAACCATTTCAAGGGCATGTCCTCTTCAGCATAGGGCAACATGACCTCTTCAAGTATTTTAACATATGCAAACTGATCCATGATCCCTGGTATGCGATAAATAGGCCCAACACCATAGTAGGAGAAACATGCCCATATCATGATGCTTGCACATCCATGCTTCACTGTCTTCACTGTGTACTGTGGCTTGAATTCAGAGTTTGGGGGTCGTCTCACAAACTGCCTGTGGCCCTTGGACCCAAAAAGAACAATTTTACTCTCATCAGTCCACAAAATGTTCCTCCATTTCTCTTTAGGCCAGTTGATGTGTTCTTTGGCAAATTGTAACCTCTTCTGCACATGCCTTTTTTTTAACAGAGGGACTTTGCGGGGGATTCTTGAAAATAGATTAGCTTCACACAGACGTCTTCTAACTGTCACAGTACTTACAGGTAACTCCAGACTGTCTTTGATCATCCTGGAGGTGATCATTGGCTGAGCCTTTGCCATTCTGGTTATTCTTCTATCCATTTTGATGGTTGTCTTCCGTTTTCTTCCACGTCTCTCTGGTTTGGCTCTCCATTTTAAGGCATTGGAGATCATTTTAGCTGAACAGCCTATCATTTTTTGCACCTCTTTATAGGTTTTCCCCTCTCTAATCAACTTTTTAATCAAAGTACGCTGTTCTTCTGAACAATGTCTTGAACGACCCATTTCCTCAGCTTTCAAATGCATGTTCAACAAGTGTTGGCTTCATCCTTAAATAGGGGCCACCTGATTCACACCTGTTTCTTCACAAAATTGATGACCTCAGTGATTGAATGCCACACTGCTATTTTTTTGAACACATCCCTTTCAACTAATTCAACTAATTGCCCAATTGCACAGCCTTAAGAGCGTGCATATCATGAATGCTGGGTCTCATTTGTTTTCTGAGAATCTACTGAACCTACTGGTAACTTGTTTGCCACGTAGCAATAAAAAAATATACGAAAAACCTTGATTATTCTGGTTAGTCACATTGTACTGCTATTATTTTGAACAATACTGTACATGCATATCTGGCAAGAGTTATTTTCAGTCCACTGCATTCTCTTCCTCCTGATTATTTTCTTTTTTTCTTTTATATTGCCCTGCAGTATGAAAAATACAACAAATACCTCACATTTGTGGTCTGCTCTCCTGATTTAATTTATAATATTTCTAATGAATAATTCACTGGAACAAACTAAGAATCTCTACCATTTTTCTACCAAATCTTCATGTCTCTTTCCTGGTTTGTTTTCAGGCAGATTCTTTTAAAAGTTATGATGCATGTTACGTAATATAGACACATATTAGTAGAGTCATATTTTAAAACGGCTGCAGATAGAATCAAGCTTTAGGGGTTTTTCATAGTCTGTTGAAATTGGTTAATGCTTTTTACATTTTAACATTTCCTTTTAATGTCCGCAGATTGAAGGATAAGTCAAATAATGTCACCTCACTGTACCCAGTTGAAAATGCTTATTATTGCATTCGTAAAGAGAACTTTTCATTACTCCCATAATTCATGCAAAAGCCACATGGGGCTCAGGAAAATGGTGGATACTATAAAAATATTCATGACCATTAGTTAAAAAGCCTATTCTGTCTGACGCTGGATGATAAACATGCTTTACCACCAATCACCAATAAGTTTTCTAAATTTGTGACTGGCCCAGGTTCGAGTGATATATAATTTACCCCATGGGACCTATTTACTAATAGTCTATTCAGACAGACTAGTAAGTAAAATGACATTTTATACTAATAAAAATGTCCTTAAAGGAACAGTTCACTCAAAAATGTCCCCCCCAGGCCATCCAAGATGTATATGACTTACTTTCTTTAACCGAAGTGAAATTAAGCTTTTGGAGGACAACATTCCAGGATTATTCTCCAATGCAAGAGAACCAGGCTTTATGTAAACCATTTTTAAAGACTCAAAATCCATATTTAGGCAGCTTCAAAGTAATCCACACGACCCCAGCGGACAAATAAGTGTCTTCTCTAGCAAACCGTTCAGGCATTTTCAGAAAATGAAACACTTTTTAAATACAAATGCTCACCATGGTCCACCTCTGATTACTTCACAACCTCTCGTGTGATGCATGCATGCTGTGAAGGTCACGCGTAATGTAAGCAGGAGGGAAAAAAAGACCCCTAAACACCCCTATACAAATACATTGGTTGATTGTTTTGACCCACTCTTGCTATAACAAAATAAAAGACATTGAAATGCAAGATTGCCAATTTCAGGTCTATGTCATGTGGTAAAACATTCACATTCGTTTTTAAATGTAATCATTCAATTCGTAAGGTAAATCCAGTCTGACGTTCCCCGTATTAGAGTTGTGTGAATCAGTCTGGCGCTTTAATACTTCCAAAATCTTTTTGTAGACTTTTAATTGGACGAAAGATATTATGAGCCCTATCTGTCAGTCTAATCTCCCATAATATCCCACCCAGCAATGACAATCAAGCTCCAGGAGGGTTTATCTCAATCAGAAGGGGTCATTAAAACTTCTTAAAACTAAGCGCACTTGAATAAAACTTTCACAGGCTTCAAGGTAATCCAAGTGACAAAGAAACTCCAATAGTTTTATTGTACCAGTGCTTTCTTTCTATTAAAAAAACCAGTGAGATCCAGTCACATGCCATGATTTCCCATTTAAACACCCCCATCCGAGTATTTGAGTTTGAGCTCTCCTTAATATTTCTCACATGTATTTATGTTGCTTCATATATTTATTTTTAATCTCAAGTATAGATCTTCGATAGATAGTGAACTTTGATAGATTAGTGTTGTTCTATTATGTATTGCATTTTTCTTCTGAAATAGTGATTGCTAAATCACAGTATTTTTTCATACAGTTGAAGTCGGTGGGGTCCAAAACAGCACTGGACCCCATTGACTTTTTTTGTGTGTGTGTGTGTGTGTTGCACAGAAGAAAGAAATGACCCTCTTTAGCAGCAGTAAGAATGAACAGACATCATAATTTCACTGAATTATAAATTACAGAAGAACTATTTGTTGGCTGATTTAATTTGTAATCATTGTTCCCCTTGTATGATCACTTTAAATAGCCCAAAAGCTCTGATGGAAAGAAAATGGTCAATTAGATGAGATAAAAATGCTTGCAAAATAACACACAATTTGACAATAAATGATTTGTATATTTTCTGGAAACATTCTGCAGATCAGTATATGAGACGATTTAGCTTTGCAAAGCATCAATCTGTCCCTCAACATCTTAAAACACTTATGCATCTATTTTGGATGAAGCACTTCTTAGCCTTTGGCTGTTGATGGGCTTCAGATAAATGAGTAAGAAAGCAATCTTATTTTCGTAAAGAGAGGCTGAGAGAGGGAGGATGAAAATCGCATAAAAGTGGGATGATGGAACCAAAAAGCAGAGGTTTGCATATTGAGGTTTGAAAAGATGTGTTTTAAGGAATCACAGCTAAATCATTCCTAACCTCTCGGTTCAGTTGTTGTTTAAGTTGGGCCAGTATTGCACCCATTATCGTCGCTTTAGAAATGTGGATTATTCATAACCACCCAAATTCCAATTAAACCATGAGAATTTAAAGCAATAGTTCAGCCTGAAAATTAAAATTTGCTGAACATTTACTCCTCCTCAGGCTATCCAAGATGTAGATGTGTTTGTTTCTTCATCAGTACAGATTTGAAGAAATAAAGCATTACATCACTCGCTCACCAATGGATCATCTGCAGTGAATGGGTGCCGTCAGAATGAGAGTCCAGACAGCTGATAAAAACATCTCAATCTCTATCCCCTATCCTTGATATTGCTTTCTCCAGGGACAAGTCATCTCATATGAATCAGGAGAGAAATATGCAGACACTGCTGTAATGATACATTTTTCCAAATCCGTTCTGATGAAGAAACAAATTCATCTACACCCTGGATAGCCTGGGGGTGAGTAAATTTGTATCAAATGAAAAAATTTTAAGTGAAAGATTCCTTTAAATTATTAATTGATAAATAAATAAACTAATAAAACAATGCAAGCAGTGTGTGCAGTCACCGGCTGCAAGTGATTTTTGGCTGTTACCTTCTGAAATGTTCCCCCAGAATGTACAGGAAATTAAATGATGAATAATATTTCATGTCTGTTCAAACAGGGAGCAAAGCAACTAGAGATGTTTGAACAGCTGTGAGCAGCTTTGAGTACCACTATCAGATCTATTCATTCTTCTGAAGTTTATGGTTTACTCCACAGCCATATTTTTAGAGGAATGAATGCACAATGCTGCTTTCTGAAATTGTTTAGTGTTTGTAGTGAATTGCCCATCTGTCACATTAAGACAAATCCTCCATTAACAAATGAAATGAGACGTCCAGATGGCATGAAAATAACACTTCAGTATGGTACCAAATGTCACAGGAGAGTGATAAATGCTCTTTAATTTTCGAGAAAGTTAATATATTATTATTTTTTTTAATTATCATGATTAAAATATGTTTGATTGTTTGGAATTCAAGGGCAACTTGCACCTCTTAATACATCAGTGCTTAATTGTTCATACATACTATTTTCATTTCCTTGTTATTATACACAAATATTATTGCAATGATTTAGAAAGACTTCATGTTACTCGTTTTTCCAGTAACAGCAGAATTTGTCCTCAGAGATCTGATTTAAGAGAAATCCTTCTTTCTTATATCAGTGTGTGCCTTCCTACAAAAGTCATAATAAAACTAATAAGGGGGAAAATCGATGAAAACTCTGGGGTCTAGGTTATCAGTTTGCAGATATTAGTTCTGAAAGTTCTCTGAATGCCCATAAATAGAAACTTGAAAGGAACCCCCCCCCTCCCCTTTTATATAAGCCATGAGAATTTTTTTTTTTTTTTTTTTATTAATTCAACAATAGCATTTAACTTAATTTAATTAAATGTATACCTCTGGCTTCAATAAACATACTGCATAACAAGGTACACTGTTCATTGTGGAATAATGTCAAAAAACAATATATTGTCAGTATGCAATACGTATATACTGTGCAGTATTCAGTCAGTTATTAACACATTCTATCCAAACAGTCATTTTTACAGTTCCATTTACACTGTATTTGAAATATTTGCATGCTGAATTGTGATTGGGCTTTTGTACATCCATTTACACCAACTACTGCATTCTATCTGTGTTTACAACTTTTCTAACTATGCTTACCTACTTCTAACACTATTCTTTTGCTGCCTTGCAATCACCGGTATTTCCTTCAGGAAATGCAAATTTGGTTTGTCGGGATGATTGCATCTCTCCTGTCAGACATCACAGGCAAATTTGCACCTATCGCATGTGGAAAGAGATGAAGACTTTAATGTTTACATCCACTGCTCCGTCGACCGACACAAACCAGTGAACAAACATTCGTATCGTTTCATCTCTAGAGCCCTGGAGCCACACACCCTGTGCTCCAAACAGAGTGCGGTCCATCGCTGCAGCAAGCATATAATATGCACCCTCTGACTAAAAAAAAACCCCTAGAGCCCTCCAAGACGGAGAACAATATTTCCCCTTGACTCGCTACAGCTGCGAAATGAATGCTCCGCTGAAAAACAGAATCACCACCGGGGGTCTGGCGACTTACTGCTGACACGAGAATCAGCGATTTTCTAGACTCCAGTAATTAGCGCTTCAAAGACAGAAAGTTACCGGGAGCCGCTACATCAGCGCGTGTTTTCCACTATCCTCAGCACACACATCGCCTGCGTGAACTTCTAATAGTCCGCCTGCTCCTGTTTATCTCGAGAAGCATTTTTGCTACACTCATAGATGGTGACTTTCATTTTATAAACTTTTAGAGAGATATTCAGTATACTGTATAATTTTTTGAGTGGAGAAGGTCAGAAGGCAGAAACAATTCAGGCCTCGATATTTGGGTGGCTGCTAAAGCATTGAAGAGTGTCAAAAGCAACCTTTTCAGTAAGGGATAAAATTCTCCTCCTCAAACAGATTTTCAGGGACATTTTGTCTTTATGAAAGCTTTAACCATATAAAAACACAGTGTGCTTTCCATTTATGTAAATGTATATTTACAGGATCCGTGAACTGAAATAAATTGTGAAATCTACAAAAACAAATCAACGTCAAATAGCTGTAGTCAAATAGCAAGTACAGTAGGTGTAAATAATGCACAAGATTTGGAGTTTGGGGAACGTTTGCTTCAAGTTCAATTTATTCAGTCAGCAGCACTCTCTAAGGTGCACTAAACGAAATAGGCTTTTAATAAAACAAGAAAGAAGTATATATTTAAACACTATGCCCAAACATTTTAGATCTTTACTTTAGTTTGGACAGATTCATTTTTCACACTGGTTAAAAAGTGTCAAAACCCAAGTCCCTAAATATGCCAACCCCAAAGTATGAGCAATAGTACCACAATGGTGATATTTGCTTTAAACGTTCTGAAATAAATGAATCTTTCAGTGATCTGATGAATTATTGATGCTATGCTCATAACACATGTTGTCAGAGCCTGACAACTGCAACTGAAATCTGAATCATAAACGTGCTGGATGCTAACAGCTTTCTTTATACATCCTAGTAGACCCAGCATCATCCTGTGAGAATATTACTCACTGTTTAATGAACACACTATTGTCGCTTTCTGGTTTGTCTGCCTAACCAAGCATACATTTCAGACACTTGTCTGGGTTTAAATATCTCCTTTTTTTTTGTCTTATTCGGTTCCTTATCCAGAGAAATCGATAGGATGCAGGGAGAAATAAACATGTATCGATCAGAGAAGGGAAGTTAGATGCAAGGGTGGGATTAGAGCAGACCCCCTCTCTATCAGTCGGAGAATGTACCTCTAAATTGACTCTCTCTCTCTCTCACACACACACACTCTCTCTCTCTTTCCCTGATGGCAATGGCAGAGCTGCTTATTCCATCCGATTCCACATCAGATTTGAAGATTAAATACTTTTTAATAAAAGTTGGAGCAGAATGCAAGCACAGACCAGTTAAAGGCCATGAGAGGTCACCAGCTGTTGGATTTTCATGAGCCAATCATGACTGTTTGAGCTGTAGCCTAATATTTGCAGTGTTTTCCATTTAAAAATGACAGACACAGACAAACAGAAATTGGGCTGGAAAAACAGTCCAACTCGATTCATATGAACAGAATGGCTGGCAACATCCTAATCTAGTTTATATACTGTTACTTCTGATACTGTTGTTGGTTTGGTTTTTGGTTGGACGAGAGGCACTTGGACTGCGTTTGCACATTACAGACAGACTGCCAGTCTGTGTATTAGTGCCGGAGATGTTTTATCGACTCTTTCTGCATGCTAAATCCTTATTCTAGAAGCAAAACATTGTTGATTTAACCAACGTGTTCAAAAATGTATTGATTAATTTAGGAACAAAACGTAACTGTCTATATAAGTCAGTTAATTATTCACTCAACTCTTCAGTTCAGAAACACTCATTCATTCATTCATTCATTAACTCCAATGATAGGCTTTATAGATGAGTCACTCGACTGTTTTTTTCCCTTAAAAAACAAATAAATCTGGAATAAAACATGTAGCTGTTTTTATAAACGAGTCACTGATTTATTCACTCAATTTATACATTTAAAAACGCCAATCAATAACACTGATTCATTCAGAAATGGAACAAGTGACTTTTTGGGAGGGGAAGGGGGTTGAGTCACTGAATGTTTCATTCAGCCAATTTGTTCAAAAGTACATATCATATGCCATTATGTAAATTATGACAAAATATTCATGCTCCAGTGAACTATTCCTTTAGTCTGATAATTGGCATCACAGCGAAAAGAAAATGTGGCATTGTCCATCCAACCCCACAGCATGAAAACCGGCTAATATCCAGCACCTTCCCCTCTCCTCCTTCCCACCAACCACGTCCCAATCAGCCCAGCCAAGCGATTTATCATCCTCACCTGCGGCCGCTCCATTTATCATCCTTAGATCGCATCTCCAACGGACAGGAAATGTTTATTTTCGCTCATTACAGTCACCCCCATTCCCCTTCCACCAATGCCTTCTCAACCCCCCAACCCTTATGTGATACCTGGGCCTGTCTGATCTCATTGCATGTACCCCCGTCTCATGCAGACCATGCACCGCTGCCCTCGGCCATCAAGCCCTCACAGCCTCCAGCACCACTCCATTTGCATTTAAATGGGCAAAAATACACATTTCACAGCCTGTTATTGGATTACACTCCCCCTCCCCTGATATCTCCTATTAGCAACCGGAAAGGTTAAATGACTAATATTGTCGAGTCACACCAGGACTTGTAATAAAATTGATGCGATGCTGCACAAACTCATATGGAGGGGGTTCGAGGGAATTACCTTCCATTTTATACACCAGCGGCATCCCAATTATTCTGTCAGACCTGCAGTGATAGCAAATAACACCCACATTTCATACAAGTTAACTCACCCGGGCAAGACTGCATTAGCGTTGAATTATGAGGATCCAATAGGGATTTGTTTGCGGTCTTGCATAAAACCCTTCATCCTGGAGAATATGATCAAGAGCGGAGTATTATTACAGTGACTGCTACAAGCTACCCTTGATTGCACACCATGTAGTGCAGATGGTAAACAACCATCTCCGACCACCGATAAGGGCACTTGAACCTCTTTCACACTTTGCTTCATTCAAGATCAATCATTACAATCCTCTGCACAGGGCAACGACTGTTAGCTGGCACCAAACATCCCACTTTTTCCCACATGCCGCGTGACATTGAAATTCTCATTTCGAACCAAATCTATTTAAAATGTAATTTTTTATTTCTATTGTAAGTTGACATCAATGTGTGCGAGCCTGTTCATTTCTGAGCCGATGTGAATAAACAGCTCTAACTTCAAGGTTGTACAAGTTTTTCTGGCCTCTAATTTCCAGATTTTGTTTGGCTGGGATGAACCAAAGCTCTTTTTAGAGTCTGTCTCCCCCGTATTTTGCTGAAAACTGCACCTCTGCCTCCGCTCTCCCTGCTGACAAATCAATCCAACACTTTTCTTTATTGCAGCAGGCCTGCAAGGAGCTTTCGACTGCCTCCTTTGGTTTTGTGGATTGCAAAGTACTTTGGTAACAGTGAATAAAACGTACATATGCTGCAGTTAAATTACTTTGCCATGTAGTCTACAGTTAAGTATATTGTCCTTGTTGGAAAATTCACACAATTTTACTAATACTATTTTACAATAGTACTACTATAATACTATTTGATAGTATATCATATTTAGACAACATGTTAACATTTACAATAAAAATGTAATTTTTAGTCAAATAATTCATATTAAAATTGTTTTAATAAAACAAATAATATTAATATTATGATCAATCAATTTTTTTTTTTTTTTTTTTTTTTATGAAATATGTTTATTTACGTATAAATGTAGTGATTTATTGTGCAAGTTATGTATAAGTATTAGAATGTTTAATGTTATACTTTAGGCAATTTTGCAGTGAACCAGATGTTAGTTTACTAATAAATTGAACAGTAAGCCTATTTTTTGCTGGTGGATATAGAAGTCTTTTTATTTATTTTTTGCAAGAAAAGCTATTTTTTTTATATATATATATAGATTTCTCAGATGAAGCCTTGAGTGGCTGGTAATTTGTAGGATATGCATGCAGACGGTGTGTGTACAGATTCATGCGAACATGTGTCCATTCCCACTGGAATAAATCTGATGAGACTGTGTGAGATTAAATTGTCTGAAGCCTCTGCACCTGAACTAAATTGATTCACACGACATGGCAGAGAGCCCAAAGAGACAGATTTATATGACAATAACACAAAAAGCAAGCACTCCACTCATCTTGCATAAAAATGGAAGAATGGAAGAAATGCAAGGATGTGTTTATCATGGGCTACAAGATCTGCAGGTTTACCTTCAAACCAGGGTCACTCAAAGAGTTCGTGTTTTTTCACGTACTAAACATAATTAAACATAAAACTACAATTGCTCAATTGCTTGCTCCGAAGTGACAAATGTGACCATTTCTGTTTCTGTTCTTTTACAAATTTTTCTGACACACAATATCACAGTGAGTTATGTGTTCAATTAAACTCAGAAGGACCTGAAAACCTTGAATATTTTATACATTTGTACATTTGTGACAGAATACGCAGTAGGCCATTGTGAAAACCATTTGATGGGAAGCTTCCTTTGACATTAGCTTGTATTATGCAAGAGTGCTCTTCATTAAACATTCATGCTTACACATCAATCTCAAAGGTGGAGCGAAACCCTTTTATTTTGTGCGTGGAGGAAAAGAAACATTAAATAAATTGCCACAGGAAACATCCAAGCACCAAAGAAACCATTTGACATTACAGCAGATGAAAACCGGCGATGTAAAAATGCTGATGTAGAGCAAAAAAAAAAGCTGACCCTTACTAAGGCCACCACTGAATTAAATTTGATATTTTATCAACAGGGGAGAGCTATGACTGGCAGATTAATTAAACAAAATGACATGTGTAACCCAACCGCAGTCGCATTTTATGTGAGCAAATGCGAACTACTCCGTTTGCCTCAGGTAAGAGATCAGAGCGCATTTCAAACTATTTAAAAAGTCAGTTTCTAAACTTCAACGTGAATACTTTGTTCCCCATGTTTGCATAAATGTTCATTCCGTGGATATTTTGATATGCGAGTCAAAGTCGGTGAGGTAAAGAATGATATTTTTGCATAATTGCATCTACTGAGTGGACTGGCGTGCTGTAATACACGGCTGATGAAGGGGGTGAGAACCAGCTGCCAGCTGTGGTGTAATAAAACCCTTTTATGCCTCACACTGATTGCTGAGCTATGGAGGTTGAGCTTATGACCACCGAGCTGATTTCCGCCACCAGAATAGCCCTTTTCGCCATCAAGGCTGTGTTTCAATGCTGAGAACATACCGATTCAGATTCAATGTTTGCGTAATAAGTTGTCCGAGATGCCTTCAAGTGGTCGGTTTAATAGGTGTGCTCGAGCTGAACTATACTTGGCTTCCACCAACAGATGAGGTTTCAGGCAGAAGAGGAGGAAAGAGCCATTTTCTGCTTCCTGTAGTGACACTTACTCGTTTTTTTATCACAAGATAAAGTGGATTAGATGCAATGTTTGTCAAACACATTTTCAGACATTTTCATAAAGCATGGTTGGACAGTTGGATCATGGTTTGACGGTTGACGGTTGACGGAATTATTACATTTTTACGTCAGAAACCTGAATTGTAGTGAATACATATTTGAATATGTCCAAAGGCGAGATGAATTTGTTCTAGCTGCTTAGAAGTGATCTTGTGATGTCTGAAATCGTATAATCGTAAAAACTGTTGTCAACATAATTTAATGTGGATGTGGCCCAGAGTGTAATAAGCTGCTGTGAGGCGGCTGCCGAGTACTGTACTGTATGTTTATTGTATTTTTAAAGTTACGTTTGTCTGTTCCCGCTTCCTTCTTTTACTTTGTTACATACACATTTTCCTTAAATCATCCTGGCGACCCATTTTTCAAGTCTCACCTCCCTCAAATGGGTTTGAAACCTAGGGTTTGAGAACCACTACTTTATTGTATCCCTCGTGGCAAAACTGATAAATTATGAATTGTGGCATGAAGGTGTTTGTGCAAGTGCGGTTACAGTACATACTTACATAGAGCTTATTACAATTATAAGACCTGACACATTTTGGAAAACATTTAGGCTTGTGTATTCCAATGCATCTTATCTCCTAAAACGGATAAATTAGAATCAATTTGTCATAAATAGTGGTCTGAATGTTACGTCAGTTTACTGTCAAAGATGAAATGGGTGCTTTGTGATATGTTTCTCTGAAAATACACTCACTCTTACTCTAATGATGCTGATTACTCGCCAGACTTTTTCTTTTTTTTGTTTGTCGTGAAATGGGGGCATTAAGTACAGTCATGAATCTTGTTCTTTCTCCCAAATGGGAGCGACGTCAGGGGCAGCGCAGGATTAATGGTCATTCCTCCTGCCTTCTCTTTTTTCTTCAGGGCCTGGGTTTCTATTCACCCACAGGCTAATGCAAATTAATATCCACTCTCCCAGAAAATGAGTCCTGCGGAGCTGGGCTCTCTCGGCCCCGACAGATGCCGAAAAGGAGTTGCGGAGCACAAACACTTCATTAACTATTTCTTTGCGCATTAATAGAAATAAAAAGCAGTGGAACCTTGCCACAGACTGGATGGTGGTAATCAGTTTTCTGCTTGATTGTTTGTTTGCAGAAGAGGAAGTCCACCACCCATGGGTTCTCGTTCAGTTAGTGCGATGTGTACATATTCGGAGGAATCTAATAACTAATAGAAATCTGTTCATAGTGTAGTCGTCCTTGATAAGATTGGCTTTGCTCTAACTCACTTATTCATGCATTTATTCATTAATGGCTACCAATGTGTATAAAATGAGTAAGTTTCAGAGCACTTTTGACCCTGACAAGGTTAAACATCTGCATCGATTGGTAGCTTAGAGGGCATACTGTACATGCAAGTAAAGAGCCTTCAGAGGACTGTTCTCATGCACAGCTTTTTAAGTGCAGATGCCACTCAATAGTGGCACGATTAAAGCTGTCTCCTCTATTTTTGTCCTAACCAGCTGCGAAAAAGGACATTTTGTCAACAGTTTGGATTAATTATAACTTAGCAATTCATTTGCGTCAATGTCTGGTTTGAAAAAGGAAAGAAGTATTTTTTTTATTATTATTATTATGGTTCATAAATTAAATACATAAAAAGTTAAAATAAAAATGGCATTAACTGGATATTAATGTTGTTTTAAGGAGGATTTTTCTGGCAATGTGAAATTCAAGCAACTTGAAATGAGTAGGATGTCTGAAAACTCATTATTTATGAAACAATATGTTTCAAAATTGTCTCTGATTGACACTTAAAGCTGCGGTAGGGAACTTTTGACGCTCTAGCTGTTAATAAACAGAACTGCTTGCGTCTTGCGGAAGAACATCGTAGCCGGAACTACTTCTCTCTGTTTATGTCTATGAAGAATCACAAAGGTACTGGGTTACTCCGCCGCGGTACCCCCGAAGCAATCTAAGATAGTCCGAATATAAACACTTATTATAGGTGCACCCTAGTGATTCAGGACAAGCTAAAAACACGGTTTGGAAAATGGATTCATGGTGTACTCGCTTATTATATACATTTTTCTACATTTTGAACACAAACAAAGTTACGGACCGCAGCTCTGATTGGTTATTTTTTACCGGGAGCGATGGGGTTTCTGCAAATGGCAATAGGACCACTGGGAGGAGCCAGAGGAGCTTGATTTTTTTCACAGATTATCTGTCTCATATTCCACTGTCAGGACATAATGACAGGTTTAATAAATATGTAAAAAATATTTTTTTACAAAAGTTCCCTACAGCACCTTTAATAGCAAAAATGGCATGCATAAATACCACTTTGGCATGCACGAAGTGGGCTAGGCTTCATATGGTTGTGCTTTTCAGGAAGTCGCACAGATATAGACTTGCCTCCGGTGAATTTTTCACATTATCTACAATTAGACATTCTGAACAACATGCCTTGCGGGCATCCACTGCCCATGATACAGTTTGTTAGCTGTAGTTTTGGGACAAGGAAGGTTTCGCACAATATGAGGATGTTTGACAAATTGAAAGTGCATTGTACAGGCTGATTTCCATAAAAATAACTCTTCGGATGGCAGAAGACTGTAAAGACACAGAGCTTCCTCAGAGAACTAAAGCGTTCCAACCTCCCTGTGTGCGTCTCTGTTTCTCAAGAGAGTGAGAGATGTAAACACATCACAACACAACTTCACATCTGTCATTTCCCAACCTTGAACCACTTAGATGATCGCATATGAGGTTTATAAATACTGTACCATTGTTTGAAGCCTCTTTGAGATGTCACTTTTTTCTTGTCCTTTAAGTGAAAAGGAACGGAATATGACTAATACTATTAAATACAAAGCTGTCTCACTGGAGAATATGAAAAAATATGATTAAAAAAATGACATAATGCACAGTTTTATTCCAAAGTCATGTTGTATGCACGACATTTGCCTTAAATAAATAAATAAACTCATGAGTTTGCTAGTGGCATGCTCTGCTATTATGATTAATAAATGTATTTATTATTATATTTATTTCATATATAAATGGTTAATATATTCAACTGTAAATAATAATAATAATTTGCATCTAATCTACAAATTAAAAAAATTTAAAAAAAATCTAACAATAATCAATAAAAAATAATTTAATTATAATCAAATGTAAAATAATGTTTAAATAATCAAATGTAATAAAAAAATAGAAAAGTAAATAAAAATGAGAAAAACCTAATTTGAAATAATAAACACTTTCAAATGTATAATTTACATTTTATTTAATACTGATTTTTATTTTAATGTTTTAATATCTTCAGTAATTCATAACTAACATTTAGCCAAATAATTTACAGTACTTTACAGTTTCATTCCAAAGTCATATTTTATGCATATTATTTGAATAAATAAATAAAACCCATGACTTTTCTAGTGTCTTTTCTAGTGGCATGGGTTACTGTAAAAAATGTATATATCTAAAATATATATATATATACACAGTATATAACAAAAGTATAACAAAAATCATTTAAATATGAATTACATTTTAAATAATTAAAAAATATTTATAGTGCAAATCTAATAAAATAATGAATTAAGTGAATTGAATTAAAATGTTTATTCAGTACTACTTTTTGTTTTAATGAGTTAACAACTTCAATAATTCATAATTATTCTTTAGGCAAATAGTTTGCATGGTTTTATACGCACATGCTTGATATATTTTTAGAGCTTGATAAATGTGCTTTGACATTCAGTCTCGTTCCAATATGTTTTATCAAGCAATTTCACATTTGCATGATTTATCAAGCATATGACTATGTGGCATATTCGCTTCTCATTTTAATGACCCCTTTCCTCTTGTCAAACAGAAAAGATAAAG
The DNA here is from genome assembly GCF_023724105.1 of Carassius gibelio. NCBI lineage: Eukaryota > Metazoa > Chordata > Actinopteri > Cypriniformes > Cyprinidae > Carassius > Carassius gibelio. Next base: position 6,325,708 of record NC_068395.1, on the reverse strand, counting down.
GCAGCGGCACAATTTCCTGTTGCAAGGGGCTAAAAATACTTCCGACTTGCTGATCTAGATGGATTCAGTCAATAAAAAGATGTGAAAATTACAGGGCAGCTCAAAAGGACACGGCTAGTAGCTGGTGAGCGTGCGTTTGTATGAGTAACCCTATATGAATATGTGTGTGTGTTTGCACCAGGATGGCATATGAATGCATCTGGCTCTTTTCACAGGTGTGAACGAAATGCAAAAGACCCAGAGAGTTGATGGAAAGGCCATTCTATTTAAAATACTCTGTTAAAGCCCAGTGCCAAATGGAGTTATAGGAGACCTGTTTGTTAGACCACTTCTCTCAGCTTTTCTCATTTGGTGAGCTTCAAATTAGATTCAGTGTGTTACCACCATCAGTTTTCAGCAGTCCGTCTACCTTCTTTACTCTCTGCATTCTAATTTGATTCTCTTTCATTCGCCATTCATTTTCCTCCCCCTCTCTCTCTTATTCACTCACTTTCTCTTAAACTCCCCGACATCTCTGTCTTACCAGTCCAATTTCATTCCAATCAGTCTTCAACTGTCCAGCAAAATAAAAAACAGCCAAAAAGAACAATGGAAGGCATTGTTAATCAAAGCAAGCAAGCCAGTGTTATTGGATACCACATTAAAGCTAAAATACCTGCTTTAGAAACTGCTTTAGTAAACAGATTGCACTTGCTTTTCTAAATGCTGTTGCACATGGTCTGAAATATTTAATAGGCGACTTATTGGATATTAATGGTGTGTTCAAAAAACTTTTTACTTGATATAAAATTTAGTTTAGTCATTCCTACTTCCAAATATGCTTACTTCCCTGATATACTCTACGAAAATGTTGTGGAAAAAGCCATATGTCACATAAACAGGAAGAAGTCTGAAACATAATCATTAAAAAAATAATCTAATAAAAAATAATATCAAATTTAAAGTTTGCTAAAGTCGTCTGAAAATTGTAAAAAAAAAAATGAATAGTTTCAATAGCAAAAAATGCTGTTAGACTTACAAAGTGTGATTCATTTTATAAATAAGTTTGAAATTGAAAGTGATTTGAAAATGCAGATTTAGATTCAAAATGAACAGTTGTGATTCTGATACAATTTATTCAGTGTATTCATTTAAAACCTATTTAAAGATTTACTTTGTCATCATTCAAAAAAATAAAAAATTGTCTAATTTAATAAATGCTTTCAAACCTTTTCAGATGAAATACACAAGTATTGAGATATTGAATATCCTTATTTCTCACTAAGCCCTATTATATAAAACTAAGCTGAGATTTTCTGGAACTGAGAGAGGGAGAGAGTGATTTCAAATTGTATCAGTGGCTCATTTGCATATAGAGGAGGTTGCACAATCGTGACCAGTGTGAAATGAGTTTGGTCACTGATGAGAAAATAAACAGTATTTGTTGGCTCCTCTATACACTGAAATGCACTTTCTTCACAGAGTGTGTGTTTCAAAAAATAAATATATTATACATTACACTTTACAAATCATTTGAAGGTCATCCTGTGAATAGTTGCATGGAAATATAATTGAAAGGGGATAGAGGAACATATAACAATAAGAACAAATTAATCAAACTATGTTTCTCTGCCATTTACAACTTATCTCTACTGATAGCAAGCAATTGGGAAATGGGAAAAATTGTATCTTCAACTTCATTAGCTGGGTTATCTAAATTACAGCCCTTATCTGTTTTAATTATTAATTTAAGTTTTAAGTGACTTCTTTATCTGTACTATTCAAATACAATGTGGTGCTATACTGCTGAAATTTCCACTACAAGTCTAAATCTACTCGGATTTTCTTGCTCTAGAACTATTAAATTGATATGAGGTTCCCATCTGCTTGTCATATTCTAAGTCATCTGACAGACCCGAAAAAAGAGGGAAAAGTTCGATTTGAACCTGAAATCCACATGGTGCACTGCTGTTTCATTTACAAGCCCAGCAGCTCCAGAATGCAGTCTGATTTCAGCACCATGGAGAGCTCACAAAGCAAGCTCCTCACAGCTGAGCACTCCTCTTTCAACTAGGGAATTTCTCTGTGTATCTGTGTTCTAGGTCTGTTTTTGGAAAGTGGCATGGAATATATTTTCCTACCTTTCTGGATGGGTTCTGTCATATTGTTGCCCTATTTTCCTTCTCCCCAAATGTAAATTATTAATATATCCCCATTTGAGGACATTTTATGCCACTAAATCTTTGATTACTCAATTATTTGTGCTAACTGTGCAGCCTTCTAAACTCTAAAATATATGTTAGTCATTCTGTCCATTTTCGGGGTCAAATAAATAAATACATACATACATAAAATTATTTTATTAATTAAATTAAAAATAATAAATAAAAGTATTTATATTCAGCCCGTGTAACTCCAAAATGCATAATTTTATATAAAAAGGCAACCTATCCCATTTTTTGAACAAATAAAATGTAATAATTATATAAAAAAAGAAAATTATCATATAAAAAATATAAAGAATATATATTGATTGGTCAAAAATAATAATAAATACAATTATTTTATCAATGTTTTTCATGTTTCGTCCATTATTTGTGTGTGTGTTATAATCATTGTACTACATTATTATATATATGCAGCCTTCTTAATCGCTTAATGAAACATAAAAAAAAAAATCATACATTGTTTATATGTAATTCAAATTAAATATAATGTGAAAACATCAACATAAATAGCATATTATCATTTAGCAGACTCTAAAAGAAGAAACCTCAACCAATTAAAAACAGGTATGCATTAAATGTGGTAAAGTCATTTGTGTTTTAGGGTCAACTGCATTCTTCACTGACTTAAGAAATTGATCTGAATTAAGCTAAACTGAATTTTCTTGCCTTATATTGTAGTATCTCAGTGCATAATGTTAAAACAAATGTGAAATGCTTCCTTTCTCTCTCTTTACTTCTCCTTTTTAGTTTGTCCTTGATGCCATTTCACTCAACCCAAGGCGAAAAAAAAGCTACTGTACACAGAGCTATTTTAGCAACACAATGGCTTTTTTCATACAGCTCCACAACCTTTTTGGCACATTATCCACAGGGCCTGTGAGGTCATTTATAAAAGACTGTAAAGAAACCGCAGCCTTTCAAGGGCTATAGTAATACGCCTTTGGATTTACACAGTTTCGTTTTGCACATATAAATGTACATTTCTAATAAAAAGCATTTACAAGCACAGACCTTTATTACTGTGCTGTGAAACACCTCACTGTGGTTTAATTAGTCCCATTACCCAGCATTCTCTCTGACTGAGCATTGATAATACAGCGGATGCAAAAGCTGTGTAATTGTATTCGAGGCCCTCGCCTGAAGCCGGCGTCTGCGACACATTAAAAATGAAGCGGCACACATACCCAACTCTCACAAACACTCCACTTGCTAATCTCCTGCCTGAGTTAGCACTTGTTATGTTGAGGGGAGAGTCAAATAGTATGGCCCACTGCCTCACAGACAAATGTGCCACATTAGCATTTGAATATGTATTGTATTCTAATCTCCTTTCACTCAAGCATATTGAATATAAACCAACTTTTTTCCTGTCCATTCCGATTAGTCACTTTGCATTGCTCCGAAAGGACATGGTTAATATTCAGTATCAGATTTTCATATTTTGTAGGTTCATTGTGTGGTAATGATATTTTATGCTATAATAAGTTTTTTTTTGCGATTTTTACTGATGTGGGTTTTATACTAGGCTTTGTCTGAAGTCTATTTTTTTCTTTTGCTCTGATACAAACCTATCTTTGAAGCTGTCATAAACTATAAGGTTGTTGAGCTAGGTTTCTGTGTGCTATATTTAATCAGAGATTTGAAGGCAGGAGTTAGCCCGCTTCTTCAGAGCGAGCCTCAAAAGGCCAGATCAGACATTTTGTATATATATATATATATATATATATATATATATATATATATATATTTATTTATTTATTTATTTATTTGGTTTATTACACTAACCCTGAGTGTTAAGTGTCATGATTCTGCCTTCATGTCCTGACTTTTCTCTAGTCTTGAGGCAGGATCATGACAGACCCGTGTTTTGTGTACGAGCACATGGCCTTGTCTTTGGGCCATGTGCTTGTGTTGTCTCGTTCCCTTGCCCCGCCCCCTTGTTATCCTAGTTTTGTCGTGATTGCCTTACCTGTGCCACCTGTTGTGTCTTAATTAGTTCTCCTATTTATATCCCCTAGTGTGCTCTGTCTTTTGTCGGTTCATTATTTCTATATATGTTTCTACATGGTTCCTGTGATTGTTAGCTTGTGAGTTATTGTATCATTGTTACCCCTAGAAGAAGTTGTTGTGTTACCCGTGAGTGTTTTGTTTGTAGTTAGTGTTTAGAGTCATTGTTTATCGTGTCAACCCAGTCTTGTTTAGGTATTTAGTCTCTGCCTTAGTCATTGTTTTCCCCCTCGTGGGTTTTGTTTTCCCCTTTTTTTGTCTTGAATAAACCGTTGTGTTGTACTTCCTGTCTGCAAGTGAGTTCCTCCTTACCCTCCACATAACAAACCAAGCTTCCAATAAGGTGTGACTGATGAGGTAACAAGACACAGGTGAAGGCAATCAGTGATGATGAGTCTGGCAAAGAATTATGGGAAATGTAGTCTGTGAGGGTGTGACAAGGGGAGGTCAGGGAGTCAGGGGAGGGATGCCCTCTGGTGGAGCTCATGGGCACTGCAGTTGGTGATCATGACAATAAGATGATTAATTACAAATGTATTAGCACACACAAAGTACAGTCTCTAAAGTAAATAATATAATATTAATATAATAATATACAGAAGTAATTATACATATATATAGAACCACTCTGATTTCATAAGCCCATTAATTATAAAATTAATAATATTCATATTTAATATAATAACAGGATAATAATAATTTGATAGTTTTAATGTTTAAATTTACATTTGAAATAAGTTGTGTTTTAAAAAGTAATTACCTGTTATCATTTGGAAACATTGACCTCGTATGTACCAAATGTACCAAACTAGTCCTTGCATAATTTACAGCAACAGCTGAAAGAGAATGTCTTCCATTTAAGCAAAATTCCATTACAACCAATTATATACCCAGATGAATTTAATGAAACAAAGCAAATTGGAACTGAAATGAATCGAGAGCTTGTTAATGTGAATCAAACCCACTTGAAGCTGCATAGAAACTCCCTGGACAATCACCCACAATGCCCTTCCATTGTGAAAGCAAGTCTTTCTTGAACAAATACTGCTTAAAATCTAATAGCATCTCCATCCATTAGCATCGCCCCTGTTACAAGATGGGAAAACCTCTGGTGTGTGCTACATAAAACACCTTTGCCACTAACAGGCTTCTATAATTAGAGCTTTGTCAATCAAATATTGAATTTCTGGACTTGTTTTATTAAAGGACAGTATTCAAAAGAAAAAAGAACAGCCTGTCTCATCAGTGTAGTTTATAGCAAGGGACCCAAGCAGGTGGTGATCATTAGTCTCTGGGTTTGATGTTGCTTCTGGGAAGTGTCTACGTCATTGTGTCTTATCAAAGAGAAATACACCACCAGACCACAGCTACAGATGACCACAGCGGAGCTATTGCGAATCTGTTCACCTCTAACATAATTAGAGGTTAAGAGCTTTAAAATGGCCCTTGACTCATTTGCTTCACCAGAGCCATCATTAAAGGATTTGAGTTCTGCACGGGAGGGCCTAATAAATCTCTGTTTCTCACTAAGTGAGTAGATTTCATGATTTCAAGATTCACCCTAAGCACTTTCTACTGACCTAAAAGCTAAGCTTTGCAGTCAGACCCACAAGTGAGAGAAGCCCCTGCAGTCAACTGCGAGCAGCAGCCCGTGACAAGTTATGTCCATGGTTTGATGAAGCACATCTTCAGAATGAATGGTGTCAGGTCAGTACAATGACATATTCTATGGGTGGATCACTGTAACATGTCCTCCAGCCAATACACGGGTATAGGTTGTTTGTCAAAATCCCTGAAATATGACCCATCAAAGTGTATACAACAATTATGCCCCTATCAGCAACAGGACACTTTCATATTAATGCTTTGTACTCTTTTATCTGTGTCATAATTTGGGATTCGTATAGCTCAATTGGTAGAGCATCATGTTATATATGACAATATGCAATCATGGGATCATGGATTTGATCCCAGAGAACGCACTTGCTAGTAAAATGTATATGCACTGTAAATCACGATTTTGCATGATTTCTGTGAGGGTAGGTTTAGGGGCGGGGTTAGGTGTGTTCATTCATACAAATTCATATTAATAAGCCACCTAGTAAAATAGGTATGAATTGCTGTGAGATCATGTTGAACCATGTAAAAAGTCTGCGCTGCATTTAAATAAAGACACATTTTGATTGGTAATGACAGTCATACATCATTTCATGACGACAGACGCGACACAAAACTGTCATTATTTTTACGCCCGCTAGAGGGCACTTAACTTTAAAACGTAAATATAGGTCCTAATAAGGTACTTGCACAAATTACCTATAGGGTGTTTTTTTGTTGGAGAAAAGTCTGGGTGGATTATCCTTTGTTTGCTTCACATCAGGCGAACAAAACAAACAGATCCTTATACATATTAAACAATTTTATAATGTTTTCTCTGAAACAGCGGGGACATCTAATTACATCATTTGTTGTGATGTTAAGACCTGTGCAAATCTGCTCCTCGCAAAAAAGACAGATATCAAAGTGAACATGTGTCCAATGGCATGTGTGAGGGTGATTGTATCGATGTAGACCCCATGCACTGAATTTCAAAGAGGGATGCGTTGAACCTGACTCCAGACACGGCAGGCTGACAGTGAAATGCCTCGGATTGAGAGTGGATACAATGTCAACATTCATTAGACAAGGTCCTAAATGAAATGGAGAGCTAATGGACTAGAAACTAAATGAAACTCTGGTCTGTGTGTGTGGAAAGCAGGATTTCTGGAGTTTTTTTTTTACCTTGGCTAAACAAACTTTGCATCAAATATTAAAATAATCAATTTTAAAGCTAATGATATCAATACAGCATAGTATATTGTCTCCTCTTTATAATTCAAGCACAGCTAAGCAGTATCATTGAGTGATAATAAGTAGACTATCTACAGTGACTTTGACTGCTGAAAACAAATGAACTATGGGTTCCATCTATCTAGTACTTTTGTGAAAGAGGCAAAAAATAATCATTTGCAGAAATTAGCTTTTATAGGTGAAATACCAAGAGTAGGAGAAGAATTGCAGCTCACTGGAACAAAGAAAGTCATAGTCAGAGTTGGCGTAATGGGTACTGAACAGTCTGAACACAGGCTATTGTGGAAACAGAAAGATCTTTTACAAGAAGAGACTCTTGTAAAAGGCCTTTAAAATGGGTTTCATTTAAAAGTAATACCACAGGGAGTAATCTCAGCATTATACGCTCAATTTAGGATCACATTTTCAAAACATATAGTTAAATATTACACTTATAACCTCCAAAGATAAAACTCCCAAATGTTTAGTGCTGCAGACCAGTGTTAATTCAGTATTAATTTTATACTGTAATAATTTTTATTCATATTTAGATTTTGTTTCTCATTTTATTTTGGTTTCATTTTAGTTCATTTTTAGTAATTTTCTTATTTGGTTTTATTATTTCTGTATATTTCTATTTAGGTTTATTTATTTTTATTTCAGTTCTTTTATTTTATTTACATTTAGTAATTTTAGTGCTTCAGCTTTTATCAGTTAGTTGCCAAGGAAACATTTCTAGTTTTCATTTATTGTAAGTTTTTAATTAAATATTTATATTTTATCTTATTTCAGCTTTATTTCAGTTAACAAACAAACAAACAAAAACTCTGTAATACAATATTTTTAATTAACAATAATAACTGCTGTGGACATTATAAAAACACACCTAGCGATGACAGAGAATACCCAAACAACCACTCCAAATGCATAAGCATCCACACAGAAATGTACAAATAATAATATGTCTATACTATATTAAATATGACTACTTTAGCAAATCATATCTACAATTTCCAGCAGTTTTTTTATATAAAAAATATTTTAATAAACAAAAAAGAGAAAACTTAACTTGTAATGAAATATATTAATGTTTTTTTTCTAGCAGATTTTCAAAATATTTTTCCTATATGTCATTTGAATATTTTTCTATGATATTTTGTAGCAAATAAAAAAAAAACACATAGCTGAAAGTAAAAACTGATTATTTCTTTGAGAGTGAAAATATTGGCAGGTCAATTAAAATCAGAACTACAGGTCTGCCAGGCCAGCAGCAAGAATCCTTAATGCTGAACACTGAAGGTATATCTGTTTGTAATGCCAACAACACACATGCCTGCACACACACACTTGCTGATATTAGATGGTGGTGGATAAGAGAGTCTGTAGACTCAGTATTTGTATTCAGAATGCTTTGGTCCAGTTGAATGAGTTCATGTTTTTGTAATGATGATCGTAATAAGAGGCTGTGTGTTTTTGCAAAGATTTCCCACGAGCCCCATTACAGACATCAGACAGCTGCCGCCACCACCTCTGTCCACCAGTTCCAGCATCTGCTACACACACACACACACACACACGGATGCCAATAGACACCATTCACTCACATACAAAAGCGGACTTCCTGAGGAGCCAGTAGGGGCCTCAAGTTTCACTTCTCACCTTTAAAAGGTGAAACAAACCCATTCGGCCACTGGGACCTCGTACTCTTTGCCAATAACCGTGCCAAGTAAGGTTTATTAACATTTTAGACAATCAATCATTCGATCAATAAATAATTTTCTTTTCATTTTAAAATGGCCTTACACAAAGGAATGCATCAATGTATCATTTAAATGCACCTCAAATATTATGCTGACCGGTTTTATTTCATGCATTAAATCAATTTTATTTTCCAAAATTGCTTATTCGTTAACTAATGCTGAAAAATATATATTTAAAGAAGTCTGCTATCATGTACATTTGCCTCAAAACTTATGCCAACAAATTATATTTTGCCATTTTCTACCGGATTGTTTATAAATAATAAACAATTGCACATAAATAAATGCATCCGATTTCCCTTCACAAAGAAATACAGCAAAGAATCGGTCGACATTTAAATGCACCTCAAGAATAATGCAAACAGGGTTTATTTTATGTTTTAACCCCATAAACTTCCTAAATTGCTTACTCATTCTCAATTCCTTAATGAAATATATCAAGAAATCTTTTATCACCTCATGTCAACAAGTTTGCCAATTTATGTGAATTTTCCAGATTGCTTTGCTTATTCATTCTCTATTATTTATAACGAAGTGCATAAATGTTTCAAATGGTCCACAAGAGTAACATAACCACAAAGCCACAAAGTGATGTCAACAAATCCCACAAGAACCCAATCCACAGTTGCCAAACATGTTAGCCGATAGCTTCGTGTGTGCCAGAAATGGGAGGGAATGTTCTTCCACGTTTACCTAAAACTAACTAATCACGAGAAACCAATATGACCCAAACCTGACTTCACCGATCTGTCGTTTTTTCCCTCCGAGGGCTCAAGATTAAGCCGAACAAATGGACAGATTGTGCAAAAGAAACCCCATCTCCTTTCAAGCCAACTTTATTACATTGTGTTGTCATCCGATACCATGATTAGGACAATGACTCTCACTGTGAGACAGCGTATGGCTATACGAGACAGAAACGAATATCCTTCGTTTCACACAAAAGCGGCCTTAAATGTTAGCGGACATCCAAACTCAGCAAAGGACATTTCTGTTTTCCTTTCTCTCCTGATTATTCAGAATAGATGGACCCCAACACTATGTCTGGCGTACAATTATCATCGGGCCCATTTAGCACAGGAAAGAAAGAGCAGCTTGTTGATTAAAAAGCTTTTTACTTTAGACGTGTCCTCCATTCATTCTATTCAAGCGCTCACATCAAATCGCCTTGTCTGGAGGCTAATCACTATGAATGATCTGCAAACTCAAGCAGCCCAAAGAGAAGCTATTCATAACTATTAGCAGCCTCAATAATAAAGCCTTCTAATGCTTTAATGGCTGTAGCTGGTGTGTAGTGGGATTCATTTTCCTTTTTAAAAGCAATTACGTTCAAATACTCAAACAGGTGCGCAGTCTCTCTCAGAGCTGTTTACTGTGACACGGGGTGCAATAAACCTTCTTTTGGATGGCATAGACTAATTTAAAAACAGCAGATTGATTCATATGCTAGACTTTATGGCTTCCGCGAGCTCTCTGGTGGATGCTAGCTCAGTTTTAGTATTGTATAATATGTTAAAACTACGCTAATCTAACTCACAGCCGTGCCTGGAAAGTTGAGCTGTTCGCTGGCACGGTGATTTTTAACGAGTGCAGCTTCTCATTACTGTCAAGAACTAAAGGACCGTCTTCTCTGACTTTAAGGTGCTAATTTCGCAAACAGTGCATTTTTTACCAGTCAAGTCCTCGTTTCTTTATATTTTCTGTGGCACGCAGCAAAACCAACTTAAGTAACATATTGCAGCGGAAGCTAAAATTCACAAAACTTATTTATGCAGATGACACGTACTTTACGGCACCTCTTGACTCTGTTTTGGATCTGTTACTGTCATCACCTCGCTCCTCCAGACGTCTCAAAGGGGAGGAAGGCAGATGCAGAGGGTCATTCATGGCCGTGATACGTTCTCATCCATGCTGACCGAGAAAAGGAGCTTTTCTGAGAAAGATCTAAAGTGCTCGTCTGCCTACCAGCTGATAGCAGCATTCCAGACTTAGAAATAACTTTATTGCAGAGATAATATTGGAAAGAAAAATGTAATTCATCATTTTAACCCTTATGTCAATCCAAACCTGCAGGATTTTATTATTTCCATAAAACGCAAGAGATAGTTGGATGTTCAAGATGCTGTTTTCCATCAAAGGGAGCCCTGACCAAGGCCTGTCGATGTCGAAAATGAGTAAGAAACGTATATGTAGCATAGCAGTCGCAGTGAGTCCTGGATCAACATCTTTTGATGATCCTGGGTCAACATTATTGTCCAAAAATATAGATTTAACCCAATCCCTACCCCTAAACACAACCCTACCTATATGATAGCTAATTAACAAGGGTGTAGAAGAACCTAACTCTGATTGTAAGCTTAAACCAGATATTTCCTGAAAAATGATATCTCAATTCTGATTGGTTGATTGGAATGCTGTTCCAGGATCAAGGATGTTGATCCAGGAACATGTTGTACTTGGTGAAATCACGCTCACCGTAGCATAAAAGTGCTTTATATCATTAGCATATCATAATAAGTCTTTTAATTTACTCGCCTTCGTGACTGACTTTCTCATGTCAAACTTAGAAATCTAGCAAATCATGACAGTATATTAATTGTTGGGTTATTTATTTCTTTTTATATACACTTACTGGCTATAAAATTATAATTGTATTATAATAACACATTATGCTAATCAAGTTATAGTAATAATAGCTAAAATCATTGGTGTTTATTGTACATATTTTATTGTTTAAATAAAAACAGCAACAATGATAATAATAGCTACAATTATTATTTATTAAACATTGAATATTTTAATATAGTTAATAGTTCAAAATAATTGAAAATATATTGTATTTTCATTCATAGCTTTATTTTTTTCAGGTCTTACACCTCTAACTCTAAATGAAAAAAGATCAACAATTAAAGATCTTTTCCGCACATATTTTTAACAGTATAAATCGGTCTTTATATGTGAACCTGGACCACAAAACCAGTCATAAGGGTACATTTTTTGAAATTGAGATTTATACATCATTTGAAAGCTGAATAAATAAGCTTTCCATTGATCTATGGTGTGTTATGATAGGACAATATTTGAGATACAACTATTTGAAAATCTGGAATCTGAGGGTGCAAATCTAAAAACTGAGAAAATCACCTTTAAAGTTGTCCAAATCAATCTGGATCTTTACGTAATGTACTAAAGATTTTTGGTAGCACTTTATTTTACAGTCCTGTTCCTCATGTACATACTATGTACTTATTATACTGTAGTAATTACAATAACTATGTAATAACTAGGTACTTACCCTAAACCTACCCCTAAACCTAACCCTACCCCATGTAGTTACCTTGTATTACCAGAACTTGGATCTTAGATAAGTACACTATAAGTACACGATAAGTACACGTAAGTACAAATACTGTAAAATAAAGTGCAAGCAGATGTTTGGCATAAAAAAAAAAACTATATTTTTAACCCATACAATGTATGTTTTGCTATTGCTACAAATATACCCCAGCAACTTAAGACAAGTTTTGTGGTCCAGGGTTCACATACAGTATATGAAATAAATGTATAGCTTCTTCGATATTTTTGGAAAGGGATCCAATGCAAGGGAGTTCGTGGCATCAAAAAGCTTACGAATCTCTGGGTTAACAAACTCCAGGAAGCATCCCTCATTTGTCTTTTTCATGTATTTCATTGATTTCTTCATTGTGTTTTCATTTTGATAATGGACTTTGAGACGGTTTATTCTTTGTGACATTAATGATTCAGACTGACCTACCATGTTTGAGCCAAATAACAAGGCCAGTGGATTCAGACTGCAGAACCAATGAGAGTGACAAATTATCTAAACATCAGAATCTAGCAGATCATCTGACTCATCGTCTCCGGTGTGTTCATTTCAGTTCCGTTCTTGTTCGAGGTGGATGGAGGATGAGTCACTGGAAGCGTTTTTAAGCTCATAAATGCACTCTGCTCATCATCTGCAACTGATGAAGTCATAATTACAGAGCTTTGCAGCCGTGCAGCCGCCAGATATCATTCAGCATCACCTCTGTCCTCAGATGTGTGTCTAACAGTCGGGCCGGTGGAAAGAGATGCTGCACAGCCACAGTTAGGAATCCGTGTTCGCAGATGGGCACAGCCTTCAAACACTTTGTGCAACATCAATCTTGTGGACGTGACATTTGGCCCCCTCCCGGCGCCTTCCACAAAGCTTGCTTTTGAAAGATTACTTCGGGGAGCGTTTTTCTGGAGAGCAGAACAACCTGATGTATTTCGGTCTTGGAAAAACCTCAAAAAGATTAAAAGCAGACTGCACCTGCACCTGCAATCGACATATTTTCGTACAGCGTGATGAATGGATATCCTAGTTTTTCAGTTATTAACTGCATTAAAGAGTTTCTGTACAGGTCAGCAGAGATCTGGTAGCTGGTCATTAGTGGTGTCTGCTAAAGCAAAGCATTGCTAATAATTTTGCTCATTCTTGAGGGATTTGAAAAAAAAATCACTAAGCAGTAAAATTTGGTGCATACATTTTCCTGAATGCATAAAATCAAGCAGCTTGTTGAGGAGATGTTCGATTGCGTTCGATTTTTATACCTGGTGGACAATAAAATGTATGAAAATATCCTTGCACTGAAGGTGAAGAGATAACCCCTGACAATTTAAAACGAGTGCCTAGAAAAGCATTATATAAATGTAAGGAATTATTATTATTAAATTCAGCAAGACAAGACTGCTTTGCTGTCTTCTCGCACCATGCCAGCTCTGTGAGACATCCAAAAAATCCCCCGTGCGTTAACTGGCATGGACACTCATCCCTGGCAAGACATGAATTAAAGCTAATACAGCATGGATCAGCACCACCTGTTCTCACAGAACAACAAGACTTAGACCCAAAACTTTTCATTTAAAAAAACAACACTTTACATAAAAACACTCTTAAGCCACTATAAAACGGCTTTTGAGGACTCACTTGGTTTGAAATTAAACTGATAGTCCGTATTAAAACTTTTATCTTTCTAATTAAGTCACATTCATGGATTCATATGCTACTCATATAGTCCAAAACATACTAATATGTTTTTTTATACAGTTTTCATAACTTTGTTCCTTATGATGCCTACTAAACACATGTATGCCTATTTGGAGATAAAACATTTTTAATCTTGTGCTGCTGCTAATAAGTTAATGAACAGTTATCAAACACTTGTTAGCTGTTGTTATATGTTGTATTATAATAAAATGACACTTCTTAATCCTGTGAAATGTCAGATTAAGAGACTTCCACAACAGGAAACTGTTTCTAATGAGGTGTACTTTTCGATACAGCATTACTGAAAGAAATGAGAAGGTCGTTGAAAAAGCAGGAACTTGTTAATCATTTATAATGTCTGAGACACATATGCTTTTTACAACACTTGAATATTATAAGGATGTACTTTATATTAAAACTACTTCTACTGATAGCAAGGGACAGCTTAAGGGTCAGCTCTTTTGATGCATGTTTTAAAGCATTCAATTTTAATTGTCCATGGTTGATTTTATCCAGTAAAAAGGGATTAGTCTAAGAGATATTTCTCTGGTATCACTACATACAGCAGGAGGTTTGAAGGCTTATTGTAGAGCAGGTTCCAGCTTGTCAGTGATTGAATTTAGAGCCTTTAACACCCAGAAATTTATCAGACCATTCATAACAAACGTCTGGAATCTGCCCAAGTTCAATCTAGACTTACCATTATTGATCAAAACACATCGCACATCTGAAATTGGATTGGTTGTCTCGGAAAATATATAAAAAATAAGAGTGAGCCTCTTTTTTTTTTTTTGCACTCTGCTCAGTTTTCAAGCATGTGAGGTATTTAAGTCATTCCTTAATCCAGATCTTAATTTTGATAGACAAAAGAAAGAATTTTCTCTATGAATGTTATTAAACTTTAGACCTTAACAATTTAACTCAAGAAATCCATGCTGGCATTGTAGATTAATAGAAAAATAAAGTGGAAGGCTATTTTTAAAATCTGTACTTAAAGCGCCATCTAGAGGCAAGTAAATGATTTATTATTTTAAAAAATATATTTATTTTTTAATTATAATAAATTATTTATTGTTTAAATATATGTATTAGAATATTTATACAACATCTTGTATAGAATATAATTTCTTAATATAATAAATGGCTCAGTGAACTTCCAAAGGGCCACAAGATGTTACATTATACTGTACATATTAGATTAAAATGTTGAAACCATTAAAAATAATAATGATAATAATAATAATAATAAACCTGTAACAGGAAAAACATCTGAAACTTTACAACACAACATTTCTCTCAATAAATAAATAAATTAACTATAAATCAGCGGATCTAAAATGTTTGTACTGACAAATTCTCCCAGATATACAGTATTTACTCATGTTTCCTGTAAATAGCTAAAAAAAAAAAAGACTACAGTATATATGTTCTTCAAACAAAGAAAAAAAGTTTATTTTAAATGGATACTCCACCCATAAATAATCAATTCATTCATAATTTACTCACAAACATTATTTAATACATTTTGAAGAATGTTGGTAACAAAACCATTTCGGTTCCTAGAACCATACAAAAGATATTCATACATGTTTGGAATGACATGAGGTGGAATAATTGATGACAGAATTTTCACTTTTAAGTGAACTATACCTTTTAGAATCGTTAAAAAAAAAAAAGGTTCTTTCTAGAACCCAAAATGGTTCCATGGTATAGCTGCAAAACAAAACTTTATTTTTAAGATCGAATGACAAAATAATCATAGCAGAAATCCATGTAAGCAATAAAAAGAATATGCATTTATTTACATTGAAGGGTTAACGTAAAATCAGTTAGAAATTACAAAAGAAGAGGAAGAAAAAACTGACCAGGGAGCAGGACTTCAACGGAGCAAAATCAAAGAAAATAATAAAATACAACTCCACTTTAACTAGATTCTCATTCCCAAAAACTACCTATATAAAATAATAGAGTAATAATAATTTTTAAAGTTATTATTAACTTTCCTAATAACAGTTTGTTTTCCTAGGTGTGTGCAAACATGGAAGACAAGTGACACCCTAGTCACTGTTTGCAGCAACTTCAGAAAACACATCGAAATAGAAAAAGCACTAGCAAAAAAAACTCTTCATCAGTTTGACAGCAGGTGCTGCAAATGCTCACAATGCAAACAAATAAAGAAATGCATTTCAAATGCTTACAACATAACCAAATAAACAATTTTATTTGCAGCGTTTCTTTGTTTGGTTGTGTTGTGAGGGTTTGCATTGCATGTTTGTTTTTTTGGTTGCGTTGTGAGCATTTGCAGCAGTGCATCTGTTGTCAAACTGATGAAGTTGTTTTCTTAATTTGCAGGTGTTTATTCTATTTGAAGCACGTTGAGTTCTCTCGGCCACCGTAGGCCGGCGATCACAAATCATAACAAACTGGCAAGTAGCAACATAAAGACTCTAAATATCAAAGTAACACCAAAAAATACTAAATAAAAAAATTAAAACTAGTTAGTTCAAAGCAGGAACGACATTAACTAACACACACACACTCACTAAGCCTGTTCAATCGCTTGGTAGCACAAATTGCTAATCAGCCAATCACATGGCAGCATCTCTCATTTAGACATCTAAATGTGGTGAAGGCGACTTGCTGATGTTCAAACTCAGCATCATGGGGAAGAAAGGGGATTTAAGTGACTTTGAACGTGGAATGGTTGTTTGTGCCAGACGGGCTGGTCTGAGTATTTCAAAAACTGCTGATCTACTGGGATTTTCAAGCAAAACCATCTTTAGAGTTTATAGAGAATTTTTGAAAAAAATATCCAATGAACAGCAGTTGTGTGGACAAAAATGCCTTGTTGATGTCAGAGGTCAGAGGAGAATGGTAAGAGATGATAGAAAGGCAACAGTAACTCAAATAACCACTCGTTACAACCAAGGTATACAGAATAACATCTCTGACTGCACAACACGTCGAACCCTGAAGCAGGTGGGCTACAGCAGCAGAAGACCACACCAGGCGCTGCTCCTGTCAGCTTAGAACAGGAAACACCAAAATTTGACAATAGAAGATTGGAAAAACGTTGACTGGTCTGATGAGTCTCGGATTCTTTTGCGACATTCAGATGGTAGGCGTGATTTTTGGCGTGAAGAACATGAAAGTATGGATCCATCCTGCCTTTTCTCAATGGTTCAGGCTGCTTCTGGTGGTGTAATGGTGTGGGGGATATTTTCTTGACACACTTTGTGTCACATTTTTGTGGGGAAGTCGTGGCCTAATGGTTAGAGAGTCAGACTCCCAATCGAAGGGTTGTGGGTTCTAGTCTCGGGCCGGACGGAATTGTGGGTGGGGGTAGTGCATGAACAGTTCTCTCTCCACCTTCAATACCACGACTTAGGTGCCCTTGAGCAAGGCATCGAACCCCCAACTGCTCCCCGGGCGCCGCAGCATAAATGGCTGTCCACCTTCCTCCTAGTTTTGGTTAATTGATTCTTCCCACCTGTTCCAAGTCCCTCCTGATTGTTTAAATACCCGGTCTGTTCAGTTCTCCCTCGTCCGTGATTGTTGATGTGTTTGTAAGTAGATGTAACCTGATCTAAGTGTTTATGCTAAATGTAATCGAGTCTATTGTCTTTGTCCTCCTTCTTCACCAGTAAAACTCCTTATTTGTTCCATATCCTCATCTCGCCCTTTGTTTGACGTTTAGCACTACCTTAGTTTTCTAAAACTTTGGCCCCCTTCGTGCCAATTGAAGATAGTTTACCCCTGTTAGGAAAAAGGTATGAAGTAAAATTTTAAACTCACTACTTGTTCTTTTACTTGACTACATTCATGAAGAAAATCTGTACTTTTTACTGCTTGAGTCCTTACAATTTTATTTCAACTTGAAAAGTTCTCCTTACATTTTTAAATGTTTTATTATGCACATTGAATATGATCAAAAGCTCAAAGGTGCTTTTGACATGCGAGAACCAGTGAGGTTTGTTTTCATGAATCAAGCACACACACACACACATTTCAGGTTTCATCAGATAAATTTCTGGCTTCAAATGTTTGCATGTTAAAATTAGCATCACTAATTTTTATTTGCAATCAACCAATATATTTCACAGCTTCCTCAGATTTTATAATCCATGTTGTGATAGGAGTGATTGCTTTTTAAAATTAAATGTAACAAATCTAAAAAAAAAAAAAAAAAAAAAGTAATTGTAACAGTTTCGCTTTGCAAGGAGAAGATGGTTCAACATGGTGACAAAAATTATATTTATTTATTTTGAGTACTTTATTTGTACTCCAACTTTTTTTTTACTTTTAGTCAAGTATGGTTTTGGCCAGATACTTTTCCTCCATTTAATTTTTACTGAGTTTCTGTACTTTCACTTGAGTATAATTTTTAAAATACTTTTTATACCTTTGCAAGTCTGAATATCATTCAGTTCCTACTTTATTTATTTTTTAAAAAAATGAACTATTTATCAGATTTAAATATCCATCCAGATGTGTAATAACAACTTGTGCCATGTCATCTGCTGGTGTTGGTCCACTGTGTTTTCTGAGGTCCAAGGTCAACGCAGCCGTATACCAGGAAGTTTTAGAGCACTTCATGCTTCCTGCTGCTGACCAACTTTATGGAAATGCATATTTCATTTTCCAACAGGACTTGGCACCTGCACACAGTGCCAAAGCTACCAGTACCTGGTTTAAGGACCATGGTATACCTGTTCTTAATTGGCCAGCAAACTCCCCTGACCTTAACCCCATAGAAAATCTATGAGGAAGATGCGATATGCCAGATCCAAGAATGCAGAAGAGCTGAAGGCCACTATCAGAGCAATCTGTGCTCTCATAACACCTGAGCAGTGCCACAGACTGATCGACTCCATGCCACGCAGCATTGCTGCAGTAATTCAGGCAAAAGGAGCCCCAACTAGTAATTGAGTGCTGTACATGCTCATACTTGTCATGTTCATACTTTCATTTGGCCAAGATTTCTAACAATCCTTTCTTTGTATTGAATTAAATTCTAATTCTCTGAGATACTGAATTTGGGATTTCCCTTAGTTGTCAGTTATAATCATCAAATTAAAAGAAATAAACATTTGAAATATATCAGTCTGTGTGTGATGAATGAATATAATATATAAGTTTCACTTTTTGAATGTTATGATATTATAATTATATTACCAGCACATGTATGTGTGTGTGTGTGTGTGTGTGTGTGTGTGTGTGTGTGTGTGTGTGTGTGTGTGTATATATATATATATATATATATATATATATATATATATATATATATATATATATATATATATATGCCTCTTTTCCATTTTGCATTTACTTGCACTTTTACCTTCCATACTTTTCCGTACATTTAAGATTTAAAAAATACTTCTCAGACTTAAGTATAAATATCACATACAATTACATATTAAATATTATTAGTATTATTAATTTAATAAGTAATATTGTATTATACTACAGTATACATTATATTAAGTTGTAACACTATTGATATAAATTTTTCATCCATATTATAAATAAAAAACATGACTTGGCCACAAAAAATAGCACTGACCCTAATCTGAACCTTGTTTTATCTGAGCATAGCAATCTGTAGAACTACCACGAGGGGGTGCGAAACACCACTTAATTGCAAACACGTTAATGCAAGCCCATTTCTTCCGTTTATGCTTATAAAACATTTAGACCGTCATGTCCTCTCGTGTTGTGCTCAGTGCATGTATTGAACAAAGACTTGCCGTCTGTTTACCTCAGAACACTTAAGCGTGTGCTTTACGTGTTGTACCAGTTGCATGAACTGATCTCATGATTTAACGATTATTTCCCACGAACACGGCGAACAACACACCAGAGAAACGTGACGGGGCTGGACTTCCACGGTGGGGCGGAACCAATAGCCGCCAGGAAGCGCGAGTCACTCACTATGGGTAATCCGTACACGTGTCATTCTGCTACCCAATGAAAGAGACGAGAGGCGGAAAAACCATCGAGGCTAGTGTGACTGCCCCTCATCTCAAACTTCACAGAGAGGCATATGTGGCTCCTGGTCGGCTGAAATCGGGAGTTTGTTTACGCTTCTGGAATACCATCGACTTCACTGAACCTTTAAAATGGAATAAAGTGCAACTATGGTGGTGAATTCCGTGCATTGGTTTCGTAAAGGGCTGCGGCTTCATGATAATCCGGCTTTGCAGGAAGCACTAAATGGCGCGGATACTGTACGGTGTGTTTATATTTTGGACCCGTGGTTTGCAGGCTCGGCCAACGTAGGAATCAACAGATGGAGGTAACGTTACGTGCCTTTTGTTTTAGTTTTTTTTTTAGCTATAAACAGACATACTGTGTGAAGTGTAGTACGTTACACGTGTGAAGGGTAACGTTAGATATGGTGCCGCGTAACTACGCAGCATTTTTGCATAGCCGTTGTTATGTTTTGGCCCTGACATAGGCCGACTCGTGGTCTGCTATGTCATTTCAAGGCAATACTTGTGCATATATCTTATTTAAGTTGGAAAAATGTAACGTTGTTTTTTTATTACCCGTGTATATTATAAAAAGCGTAAATTATTGACTCTCGTAAGGGGCCCAGCTGCAGTTTAGAGCAAGTGAACGAACTTCACCAGTCAGCTGGACACTTCTGTTCAACTTATCTAAATTCAATAGAGTATTTTATTTCTATTTTTAAAAATAGGTCCTGAATTAATTCTTCTTTAACTGCATGAAATGTATATAATTGTGGTGGGCCGTGTGACAGAGTTCAGACATCTCAGCTATATGGAAGCTAGCAGGCCAGTCGTTTTGCTCACACCCACTTTGGTTTTATATAACCACTAAAATTACCAATTTCATTATTGCGTCACTGGCTGTGTCTTTCGGTGAATTCAAACACGCAGTTTGGAGACAGAATTTATAAAAGCCTGCGCGATTCTGAAGGTTCTAAATGCGATTCCGCGAGTCACGTGACAGAACGGTCCTGTTTTCACGTGTGCTGTCGTATGCTGCATTCAAGCCATGTCATTATTAATGTGATTTCGAAATGACAGCACGTGCTGTTCTACTTAGAGCTGTTCACACCCTTGGACTCGGAGCTATTTCACTATCAATCAATGCCTAAACATAGCGCCTAATGAATCTGAAGTGGTCAGGTGGTAAAAACCGTAGCTGTCAGAAAACTCCCGGTTCACCAGTTGTAAATACGAGTTCTACGAGGATGTGAACGCTTTTTACGAGTTGGTATCCCATAATCACGGTAATTACGATATGCTGTGAATGCACCTTTACTACGTATGATGTAAAATGAATTGTGACTAGCGAGCTGGAGTTTATTAAATGTCAGATGTTGAATAGTATTTACAGTTGTCCAATGAAAATCTGAATAAATATCAACCAATTGAGATTTGGGTGATCAGTGCAAGGTGCTAATAATATCGCAATTTGCAGCATTTCAATTTTCCCAAATGTTGACAGAAAAAATGTATACAGTATGTATACTACACTAACAATATTGAGAAATTACTCCTGGTAAACTACTACAATTTAGCTCTACTACAAGGTTATGGCTTATTCATATAAACTTTTGAAAATATTATAATATTTGAAATTTCCTCTCTGGCAGATTTTTACTGGAGTCTTTAGAGGATTTGGACACAAGTTTGAGGAAACTGAATTCCCGGCTTTTTGTGGTGCGAGGACAGCCAGCGGATGTCTTCCCAAGACTCTTCAAGGTTTGTATTTCTCTCTGGATATTTGTTGTGTTCCTTTTAAGTCTCACTCTGGCTTTTAGAATCTAAATCGGTATGTCTGATAACTTGAAACATGGACATTTTCCACCAGGTCTGATGATATACTGGTGCAGAAATGCAGAGTTTTGTTAGTATGTCTAAGTGTTTACTATGGTTAGTGGATCTGATAAAGCAGAAACTTATCTACAGAGAATTTAGTGGCTAGCTATCATTATGCGGTTCATTTGCAAGTGATGACTTGTTTCAACAAATACACAATTTTTGTCAGGGTTCAGTCTACATTTTTCTTAAGAACTATAGAAAAACTGCTATGCAGTGTGTTGTTGTTTTTTTTCTTCTTCTTCAACAGCCGTTCTTAACAGATAACAAGCCTAAACACTGATTTCAAACATATTGTCAAATATGTGGGTGTTTTGATCACTGGTCCATCACAGTATCAGCGTAAGAAACATCCTCAAAATGATGTTCAGTTTCCTGTGTTGCCCATTCGGTACAAGACATAATAAAATGATGCGATATGACCTGGATGGTGTTTGTTGGAAATCATGGCTTAAGTTGTTTTTTCTTTATAATGATGAGACTAATAAAATTACAAAGTGTTTGGAGATGGTCTCTATGGAGGATGACAAACCTTGTGTTCTAACCTAAAGTAATAAAGTTCAGTGCATCCCACAGCTCTTACATTTCTCATTTAGATGCTCCATTAATTCAATATTCAGCTAAACATCCTGTCCTGATTGGATAGAGTAGTTTGCTATGAAAGATCTCATTTTCTTGCAGTCGGAGTGGTCTTCTGTCTCTTGATCACAGCAATACATCACTCAAGTGGCTTGTACAAACCCTTTGGCAGGTTAATAGTGCTGTTTATGCAAGGGGGTGAGGGCACCTGCACACCAGCCCTTCAATGTGCCTTTATGCAAAGTGCACAAAAGTCACCTGAGTGATGTGTGAAAGGATATTGAAATTACTAGTAATAGTTTTCTTTTTCAGGCCTTTTGGTAATAATAATAATAAATTATTATATCACTAGATGAGATGTAGTTGCCGTCAAAAGAAACCGTTTGCTAATTATGTTAACATCTCACTTTATAGATAGAGAGAGAGAGAGAGAGATTTAAAAGATTCTGCACCCTGATGTTTTTATAGTTAGTTGTAATATTTGTATCATTCTTTAACACACACATCTGGTCTCTTGTCTCCTTTAGGAGTGGAATGTCACACGTCTCACCTTTGAATATGACTCTGAGCCTTATGGCAAAGAAAGAGATGCAGCTATCATTAAAATGGCACAGGAATATGGTGTGGAAACCCTGGTACGAAACACTCACACGCTCTACAGTCCAGACAGGTGGGTGATGAACTGAACTTGCACACACATTCATTCACAGATGCAACCTTTAAGGTTTAAGGTTTTGTAAAGAAGTTCATTTAGTGCAATTATTTGTCTAAAAAAATGTCTGTATTAAATTAACTTTATTAAATATACTACCTGTCAAATATCGACATGCTAGTTAATTAATGATATTTTTAGCATTATTTTTTTTCAACCATTCACAAGTGTTTTAAGAGGTTTTATTATGAATGTTTACTGCCGTTTAAAAGGTTGGGGTCAGTACAAAATTAAATATTTTTGAAAGAAGCACAATAAACTTTGTAAAATAACTCAAGAGCAATCACACACCCAATTTACACAAAAAAAAAGATAAAATAAAAAAAATGACTGTCATGGTACAAATCATTATCATAAAACAATGCGATTTTGGTCATGTTTACAGTTGTATAATTTCAGGTATTATTTTTATAATTCTAAAATAATTATTTAATATTTATAATTTAATAAATTTTTATAGCTGAAAATGTGTGGGTGTGGGTATATATATATCATTGACCATGTCATATGCATTGTTAATATAATAATAATAATAATAATAATAATAAATAAATATTATTTACATGTATTAACCCTTTCGAGTCGATTAACGCATATATGCGTTTTGAGTCATTTTCACCTGATAACCCCGAAAAGAACTTAAATTACACTCTCAGTTTTAATCGTACAGATAAGAGCAATACATCAATCGAATCTGTAAAGGCTCTAGTTTTTTTTGGATACAGACATAATAACAAAAAACCTTTGTGCACTTATAAAATAAATATAACAAACAAGGTGCGCTGTCTACAGTCTTTGTCTCCGCTGATCGTCATGTACAAACATTTCATTAAAATGAACTGTAACTCCGTGAATACTCAACGAAGAGACATGAGAGAGATATCTATAGACAGCCTGGAATGTCTACTTTTAAACTAAACAAGTGCTGCCGAAAACAAATATTCTGAGATAAAGTAATCCATATGAAAACAACGCAATGTCTGTTCTTCATATCTCCGCTCATTATATCTAATGTGACCACGCCCCCGCGCTCAACGCGCTATTCAGATTCAAACTGAAGCGCGCGGCTTGAATACGCCCACACAGAAGAAAAAGCAGCGAGACTGTTCTTCGAGTTTTTATTTTATTTTACTGTTTGCTTCGCGATGAGAGGACTAAGACATAATTCACCCCAAAAAGATGTGATGTGGTTGAGGATTTGAGAAATGGATTTCCTCAGAAAAAAGAATGAAGCACTTTATTCAGCAGAGATCATAAACATGAGTAAGTCTCTTTTTATTTATTTGTACTAGTTTTCACATAACGTGTAAACATTTTACTAGTTAGACTTTTTCCAAATACTTTTTCCAAACTATAATTCCTGACTAAATGTATAATCAAGTGAAACATTATGAAGTTTCAATAACAACAATACTATACCATTCAAAAGCTTGATGTAAATAATATAAATGTGACAAATAGAGATAACTCTAACAAATGTAAAAACAATGCAGTTCTTTCGATTTATTCCCCCTAAAAAAACCTGAAAAATATTATCAGCTCTTTTCAACATTAATAATAATAATAATAATAATAATGATGATGATAATAAATGGGGTTTATTTGGTAGAAAATAAGATTGTTAAAAGGATTTCTGAAGGATTATGTGACTAGAGAAAGGATGCCAAAAAATTTGAAAGTCAGCTTTGATTGTTCCTAATAAACTGTTTAACTGCTCCCCCAAGTGGATATTAAATTATGTTGTGGGATAATTAAATATATTCTTAATAAACTACAAACATAAAATTATATACTTTTATTTTGTTCTCACATTCTTTCTTGTAAGTCCTCACTCAGTGGCACAGTTGAATGAGAGGCTCATTATGCAGCTCATTATGCAGGCCTTTGTCTTCTCAGGTGTAAATCACAATGATATTCATGATAGTTGACGCCTACTCGCATATGACTTTTACCAACAAAAAGTGTTTTAGAAAATTTAAATCAATATATTGTTTTCTGTGAGTGAGTAAACAAGATGATTTTCACATCATTCAGAAAGAAAAATTCTAGGCTACAAGCTCCAGTTCTCAAAAATCCCGGGAACCAATGTTATGTATGTGTTTTATGGCCTTATTCAAGTGATTTAACATTTTTAGTTTTTCACTAACCATGCATAACATTTTTTTTCTCAAAAATACAATCATGTACATGCATGCATTTCACATATTATTATAGCCCAGTTTGTGCTGATTACAGTGATATTAGACTTTACCCATTTAGATATTTATAAGAAACTGAAAAAAGCACAAATGTCAGGGCATGACAAAACTTCTCAAGGCCCCAAAAATACCCTTAGACTCCAGAGGGTTAATAATACAAATTACATTTGCAATACTATCATTTTCAGCTATTACAAATTGTATTTGTTAAATGTTTTTATACATTTTATCATTCTTTTTAAAAAATATATATATATAAAAATATATTTATATATTTTATTATTTTTATATATATATATATATATTTTTTTTTTTTTTTGCAAATGTTATAGGTAAACTTTTTGACACTGATGAAAAAAAAAAAATATATATATATATATGATACAATCTACTAACTTAGTTAAAAAAAAAAAAAAAAAAAAACTGTATTTGGGACAAAAAAAAAACATTGACAGTAGGGCTTGTACACATCTCAACTAACTGGGCCAGAAGGGAAAACCTCCTTGTTAGTGCACATCATGGGGCAACATTCCCTAATCATTGATTAGATTCCTCAGTAAACTTTGCCAGCACTTTTAGTATAATATGACATAAAGATGAATTGTGCACTCATGTTTATGTGCAACTCCCGGTCTGTCTCATGCCTTTCCTGAGAGTATTACCAGACAGGAGAGAATGACTCTTCCCTTCTCAGATCATCATGCAGATACCATTCCTGTCGTGTAATGTAAAACAAGTGTCCTTTTGCGTAGGTTACATAAATGGGACAGATGATGGTAATACGCCCAGATTCTACGTCTCATTCAGAAGGGAAGAGAATGAGCTTGCATTCATAAGCGTGTGTGCATGCATGTGCGGGTGTGCATATGACGTCAATCGCTCTCCTGGACATTATGAGACTCGCTGCTGCCATCTGGCCGTGGGAAGCGGCACTGGCGGTCACACTGTGAAACATGTGCTGTGGGTGGGAGGGTGAAATAGCTCATCATGCAAGTCACCACTCCAAACATGTGCGAGCCGAGCACTAGGCTTTTCCTAACGAGCACGCGGATGCACCCTGATTCTGCACCGTGCCGAGACAATCAGCCAATGGCAGGGGCTCCACCCCTGACCGATATAGACAGGAGTTGTATAAGGTCAGGATTATAAATAAGGGACGGGCTGTTAATGTTTTAAGGCTGTTGTTTCTCTCATAGTGTAGCAACTGAGACAATTAGCTGTTCTCTTTGAGTCTCTCAGAACCAGACAGGCATATGTGCTTGCATTTAAAGGATGAGGGGAAATGTATTCCCAATGGACATATTGCTATGCACACTTTCTGCTTGATCCAATGTGATTTTACTTTATTGACCTTGTTTTCTTAAGAATAAAATTGGGCTTTTTGCAATGCCACTTTAGTAGAATCTAATATAGATAGAAGAATATAGTATAGTGAAGAATCTAATAATCAAGCAATTTTGTATTATAACAGTCAGGGCTGTAAGTTTGTTTTTGATTTTCTGTTATATCAAATTTCTGGTCTGACCACATTTTATATTTTATTTTAAGTAATTTAATTAATGTTTACTTAATTTACAGTTTTTTTTTTTTTAGGAATGTTTTAAGTCTTTTATGCTCACCAAGTCTGTATTCATAAAAAAAATAAATAATAATAAAAAAATATATATATATAATACACACACACACACATTTATATAAAATAAAATAACTGATGTGGATTATTATTACAATTTTAAGTAACTGTTTTCTTTTTTAATTTATTCTGAAATGTGATTCATTCCTGTGATAGCAAAGCTGAATTTCCAGTATCATCCCAGTATGCTGATTTGGTGCTCAAAAAAACAATATTATTATTATTATTAGCAGAAAAGGAAACGGTTGGGCTGCTTAATATTTTATTGGAAACCATGATTCACTGTAATTTTCAGAATTCTTTGATGAATATAATGTTTTAAAGAACAGCATTTGTAATATTATATTATGTTTACAGTCGCTTTTGATCAGTTGAAGGTGTCCTTGCTCATAAGTATTCCTTTCAACAAAAAAGTTACTTGCTATCCCCATATTTCCATGTTTTTTACACAAATGTAAAACCTGTGACAGCCTGTGATAAGCTTGATCAAACTTTTGAACTAGATGAACTCGGCAATGCCTTTGAAAATTATTTATCTACTCAAAAACAAGACAAAACCGAAATGGTTCAAAACAAATACTTTTAAAATTAAGTTAAAATTCAATGACATGTTTTTGCTTTTCCCTCAGGATCATAGAAATGAACAATCACAGCCCCCCTCTTACTTTCAAGAGATTTCAAGCCATTGTGAATCGACTCGAACTTCCCAGGAAACCATTGCCGACCATCACTCAAGAGCAGATGGCCAGGTGTCGGACGCGGATCTTGGAAAATCATGATGAACGTTATGGCGTACCCTCTCTCGAGGAGCTGGGTTTTAATACTCGGGGGGACAGCTCACATGTATGGAAGGGTGGTGAGACAGAAGCCCTGGACAGATTAAATAAACACTTAGACAGAAAGGTGAGACATGGTGATACTTCAAGGTATAAAGTTCAAGTCATAAAGTTCAACATTTTAGAATACATTTTAATAATGACTGTGTACTTATTAATTATTAACTAGAAAATCCTATTATGTATTTTTACATTTTTAATTTTTTTTAACTCCAGTGTATTTCTAGAAAGTAATAATTAATGGTTATATATGTCTGCCAAAATAGTTATTTTTGTAACTTTTATTGATTCTTTTTTTATTATTTGATGTAATCTTGTTATTTTGATGCAGGCCTGGGTAGCAAATTTCGAGAGGCCTAGAATAACCGGTCATTCACTGTTCGCGAGCCCCACTGGACTTAGTCCTTACCTACGATTCGGCTGTCTGTCATGTCGCGTGTTCTACTACAATCTGCGGGATCTTTATATGAAGGTAAGTCATTGCTGTTTTATGGCATTGTTGGTAGTCTAGAGAAGTGGAAGTTTATAATTACTCTTGCCAATAGATGCATTTATGTTGAATAATAGAGGGGCCTAGAATCGAGCCTTGGGGACGCCACAAAAACAAAAAAACATGATGATTATACACTACTAGCCAAAGTTCTGGACACACTTGACTGAACTTATTTTTCTAATGATCTTAAAAGTCCTTTTGATCTACAGGTTGATGTTAATTTGCTTGAAAGTATTTTAGGAGAAAAATATAAAGTTTATTTACAAATACATGGAAAGTTCAGTACTAAAGTATGACCGGTGGATACATCATGAAGTTAGCTTTGAAATAGAAAATTCTAATGTGGCAGTAATTAAAATGAAAGAAATAATTGTGACCCTGGACCACAAAACCAGTCTTAAGTCACTGGGGTATATTTTTAGCAATAGCCAAAAAAATGGTATTGGTCAAAATTATCGATTCTTCTTTTATGCCAAAAATCAGGATATTAAGTAAAGATTGTATTCATGTTCCATGAACATATTTTGTAAATTTTTCTACCATAAATGGATCAAAACGTAATTTTTTTATTAATAATAAGCATTGCTAAGAATTCATTTGGACAACCTCAAAGGCGATTTTTATTTATTTATTTATTTATTTTATTTTTTTTTGAATTTTGACTTTTGCAGCCTTAGATTCCAAATTTTCAAATAGTTGTGTCTCGGCCAAATATTGTCCGATCCTAACAAACCATACATCAGTGGAACGCTTATTTTTCAGCTTTCAGATGATGTATAAATCTCAATTTCAAAACATTTACTCTTAAGACTGGTTTTGTGTTCCAGGGTTCACTATGCCACAGCATAGTAAAAATAATATTTTGTGACAATTTTTATGACCTTTTGCACTTGTCCAGCTACGGAGACACTCCAGTCCACCCCTCTCGCTCTTCGGACAGCTGCTGTGGCGAGAGTTTTTCTACACGGCAGCCACCAACAACCCCAACTTTGACCGTATGGAGGGAAACCCCATCTGCGTGCAGATCCCCTGGGACCACAATCCCGAGGCGCTGGCTAAATGGGCAGAAGGTCGGACAGGGTTCCCTTGGATCGATGCCATCATGACCCAGCTAAGACAGGAAGGCTGGATCCACCACCTGGCCAGACATGCCGTAGCCTGTTTCCTCACTCGTGGAGACTTGTGGATCAGCTGGGAAAGTGGAATGAAAGTAAATGAGATGGCACAACTTTGCCACCTTTCCTTTTTTCTTTTTTCCCCTCTCTTAATCTCTTTCTCTTTCCTCCAGGTTTTTGAGGAGTTGTTATTGGATGCGGACTGGAGCGTGAACGCAGGCAGCTGGATGTGGCTTTCCTGCAGTGCGTTCTTCCAGCAGTTCTTCCACTGTTACTGTCCCGTGGGCTTCGGCCGCAGGACGGATCCCAGCGGAGACTACATCAGGTACACAAACCAGCCCTGAACCACTCTTAAGCAAGTCATACATCACTGGCAGGTGTTACATTTTGAGGGCTTTGCAGATTTGTGTTGTGTAAAGGCTTATGTAAAGTGCCACAGGTTCAGGCCTTTCCACTGTGCATATTCAAAAGAGCTGCTGTGACATTGTGAATAAAGATGAGAATCAGAAGAATACCTTGGAAAATAACCAGCTGCGTCAAATTATAGCACCTGCAAGATGCCATAAAAAATACAAAAAAATTATGAAATGAGATTTTTAATCTTTTGTAATAAAATGTATATAATTAAATTAGTTAAGTGTTTATTAACCCATTATTTGTGTCTGATATAAAACGGTCTTGTACATTCTCACATACAGGAGGTACATCCCGAAGTTAAAAGACTATCCTAATCGCTATATCTACGAGCCATGGAACGCTCCAGAATCAGTGCAGAAAGAGGCCAACTGCATTGTGGGTGTGGACTATCCTAAACCTATGATCAACCATGCCGAGAGCAGCCGGCTCAACATCGAGCGAATGAAGCAAGTTTACCAGCAGCTGTCACACTACAGAGGCCTTAGTGAGTAACACACAGACTTCTCAATGATGACATTACTAAAATATCATTCTGATAATATTGAATGCTTGTGTATGGGGTTGTTTAAGCTGTTATTAAGCAATAATTTTCAGTACAGTAATTTACTGTCATTTCACACTAAATTTTTTTGAAGCAGTAGCTTTAAGAACTGTAATGATGCAGTTTGTTTTCGACCCAATGGAGTTTGTAGATCATTAAACCGCATAGAGAAGTGATCATGCTTGCTACACAAAATGGAAAATATTACATTTGCAGAGGCCATTTTAGCTGAAAATCGATTGCAAATTATACAACAACTGAAAAAGCTTTTCAAGACTGCCATCATAACATCTAAAAATAAGATAACTGGTCTATTGCATTGATTTCAATTTTTAGAGTATTGTTAACATTGCACAAAAAAAAAAAAAACAAGGCTGAGAACATTACTTGTTAATACCAAAAGAGGTCTTGGTGATTTCAATGTGTGGAAAAAAAAAAATAATTTCAGCATTTTAATAGAATTTCTGTAAATGTACAACCCAGGCCATCAGAAAGACTTGCTTATACGTAATGTGAACCTTGTTTATTTGTTTTATGCAGATAATTTAATTTAATTAGCATTTACAAAAAACTGCAACTAAGCCTCTTTCTCTCTTTTCATGGCAGGTTTGCTCGCCTCAGTTCCTACGATCCAGGAAGAGGCAGAGCCTCCCATGTCAGATGACTCTCATGCCAGCAGTAGCTCTGCAGGTGAGACACGTCAATCATCCATCATCATACTAACAGAATTCACTGTTCAGCTTTCGGTTTTCTTTTCTTTGCTTTGCTTTGTTTTTATCTGTAAAGCAAAATGCAACTACACTCCCTGATCTCACAAAAAAGTTTTACAATGCCAGAGAAAGTAAATGCTTAAAGCAGATTTCACCTTTAATAGGTTATCATCCCTTTGGCCCTTAAATTTTCCTTGTCAGGACAATGATTTGCTGATGAACCATCGTGTTTTCTATAGGTCAAGCGTCCAGTCCTCTCTCATCACCGCACCGGCCCACATCTGCACCATCAACCCCGCCCAACTCGGAGCCCTCAAGCCCGACAGCGGCTGCCCCCGGGGCCCACACCCAGAGGAAGAGGGGCCGGCCCTCTGGGCTCCCATGCAAACAGAAGTCAAAAGTCAAGCACACCAGCCAAGCCAAAGGAGTCAAGCAGAATACTGACGACAAGCAGTGACAACAGGTACCAGCCAGAGTTATAAAAACATATAATAATTAATAATATAATTATATTTTTTGTTTATTATTATCAAATGATGCTTTCTTAAAGATCATTATTTTGTGTATTTGGTGTAACAGAATATCCTGACATGCTTTAATGTAAAAAAAAAAATATATATATATATATATATATATATATATATATATATATATATATATATATATATATTATTGTTAATAATTCAATATAATATTCTTGTTCATTTTAATTTGAATAAGTGGCAGCTCCGGCTGAATGTATATGTATCTATTTATTACTGAAGTGTTTTGTGATGAGGTCTGGGAGCGGTTTCATAAACCAGCTTTATTTCTTAATTTAATTAGCTGAATCCCACAACTGATTTATTAAGCGTATTCAGCAAGGAGCTATATAAGCCAGCCAACAATGATGATGATGATGAAATGCTTATATTCTGCTCTCTTCAGGTTGAGACTGCATTTGCGGTCCCATATTCAAGGAAGTCGGAGTCTCGGCCACCTCCCTGAACCAGCACAGACAGAAACCACAGGAGAAAAGTGTGAAATGGCGCCACCTTTTGCAGAAAACAGAAACGGCACCAAAAAAATAAAAATAAATACAGCAAAAAAATGAATGCTGGAGTTCCGTCAATGCGTGTGACAAATCTAGGACTTAATTTTGTCAAGCACCCATAATAAAAAAGCTGCTTTTGTTCCAGTTTTGGCCTGCTAAGCTAAACATGATTGTATGAAGATACAGATCTGTGTCACGTGTGTAGTTCTCTTGGCGTTGTGATCTGACCGAGATCTAATGGATATTGCTATCACTGTTTAAATTTTAGGGTAACGAGTGATCCGCCGATATGACTATTCATGGATTCTAGCCAAATTTTATGCAACCCATGTTTATGTTTAACAATAGAAATGTTGCAGGAACATTCGAACATATGGCCTACAGTGTTCTGACCAGGTGAATTAAAAATTTTCTTTTTTTTTATATGAAGTCTGATGTAGTTGGACTCAATAACTGCTTGCAAGCTCCAAGCAACTAGTTCGCACAAGCAATGAAGAATTGTACTTCTTCGGTTTCTGGTTTAGTAATTTATCCCTGTAAATATACGCTTTGTGTATCTAACTCTGAATGCAAACATTTCATTGCCATTGGCCGCACTAAACTTTTCTGAATTTAACAGTATCCAATACTCCGTTTATAATTCTATAAGCTTGATTTATTTACCTAGTGATTCATTTTAAACGTCTGCAAGGTTTTAGTTGACGAGGATTACATTCCACTAATGTGCATTCATAATAATTTAACATTTTAAGATGTTCTCTCTGACAATGTAGAACCGCTTTATTTATTTTTCGTCCCTTTATCTTTTTTGTATTGTATAAAAGAGTTTATTTTCATGAAAATGCTGATGGGATTGTTAAGCTGTTATGTTTGTAGGCAGTAATTTATTTATGCCCTTTCACTGCATGCTTCTGTCAGCGACAAACCGTTTCCGCAATATATTGCATCTACAATGTTTCAGTGTAGATTACAATACATCAAATAAATTTCTTGAACCCATTTAAAAAATATTTGAGATTGTTTTTCTTTAACTTGAGAATTTTATCATGTTATTCAGACATAAACGAATAATCATACAGCTCGCAGAAGAAAGTGTGTTTTATTTTTCTAAGTGATCAGACGAGATGTTGGAACAGCTGGATAGATCCCATAGATCAATACTAAAGGAGGGGCCGTAGCCATATGTAGGTATCACATGATCAGGTTGTGCGCTCTTTTGACTTAATCGCTAGCAATTGTTTAGCAATTCCCTATCAACCACTCACAACACTAGCATGGTGATGGAAGTCTGGTTTTAGTTTTGAGAAACACTGACTTCAGCCATCACTAGAGGGCATCATGTCGACCTAATGTTTGTTTTTAATAAATATATGAAAATGCCAAAGGGCATTGAGTGGTTAAAATTGATCATATTTATGGTCATAGTCATAAATCTTATAAATCATTAATTAAGAAATCTTTCCAAATGTCTCTTTTTTTTATGACTGCCCAGTACATATCTCAAATAAATATACTGTTATATGATTTAGTATTGTGTATTTTATTTCTGCATTTTTTTGCATTTTCTTTATTTTCATTTATATTACATTGTAAAAAAAAAAAAAAAAAGCTTTTATTGATGTCTTTTGGGTGGTTGTATGCATAACATTCGTTTGTGTGTTTATTATTTTAGTTTAGTTTTTTTTTATATAAAGTCTTTAGTGTTTTTTTTTATTATTCTTGTATTGTTTTATTGTGAGTATTGTTTTGTATAGCGGTATGTATTTTAGATTTGTTTTCCCTTTATTTCTATTAAATATATAGTATTTTGTTTTTAGTATTTATTTTATTGTATTGTATTGTATTTTCTTGTATCGTCTTGTATTGTCCTGTCCTTTTGGTGTCCTGTTTTGTTTATTTCTTTTGTTCTCGTTTTGTGTTCTTTTTCCCCATTTGTTTTTGTTTTCCTTTCCCTTCTCTCTTTTTGGTGTGTTTTGGAATTTTGTTTAATTTATTTGTTCTGTTCTGTTTTGAGTTTTGTTTTGTTTTTTTATGTTCTGTTATGTTTTTTTGTTTGTTTTTTTTATTTTTATTTTTGTCCTGTTATTTTCTCTTTGGTTTTTTTTTTCCTCTCTCTGTTGTTTTTTGTTGCTTTGTTTTACATAAAAGTCTCACATGGTTAATTTTTTTTTTCTGAATAAGTGTAAGATTGAAATGACATCTATGAATTTCACATTTGTATTAAATCAGTGTGCTGTCAGCATCCAGCAGTGAGGCTGGCAGTGTAGTAATGCAATAGAGCTGCTGTAAGCAGAGCTGATGTGAATGGCGTCCTGTGGGAGCTGCGCTAATGAGGGAAGAGCTCTCAGCTCCTGTCTAGGTCTGCTAATGTCTGCTCTTATAGAGCATACTGACCATGGAGAGACTCTTATCTCTGCCCGTTTCTCTCTCTTTGTCCTCCATCTTCTGCAGAGTCCCACAATGAAACGGATCTCCTCCAAGTCAATAACACGTTATCTGCAATCGCCCCACTGCACAATGTAAAATAAGATGACGCATGTATGATCCGTCAATAACATGCATGTTTTTCCATTAATGAAATGCAAGAAGATCTGAATCTAATTAACAGGGTTTAGGAGGAGATCCTAATGAACTGTAATGATGCAATATATATCTCAGGAAGCTTTCCAGATATTTTCATCTGGTTATCAATGCCATCGATTCCCAGCAGGCATCTCTTCACCAAACTGGCCTGCAATTGTGTGGAGGTGGCAACTCGAGCCGCATTGATCTGGACCATCAATCAGTGGGGTGGCAGACCCTTTTAGTGGAGACTACGCCTCTCTCTCTCTCTCTCTCTCTCTCTCTCTCTCTCTTCAGTCATCCGCTGCCGACTTTAATGGCTCCATTGAAGGACACACGCAGAGCAGAGCAAGGAGTGTTAGGGGTGTACAGTAGGATGTTTTCAAGGGGAAGTGAGGACGTCCTCGACAGCTTCCGTGGCTGATGTAACCCCCCGAGGACCCTCGTGGAGGACATTTATGTGTGGAGTGCCGGACGGGTGGTTGAGAAAGAAACTGGCAGAATTGTTGGCTCCATCGATTTTCCCCACAAGAAGGGTCCAGTGGCATCCTGCCCTGCCCTGCAGATGGTGCTCAGCCTGGCCATGGACTCCAGAGAGGATGGGGACAGCTGGATGGAGGAACAGTGGGAGAAATGGTACAGTAGTGATACTGCCGTGTGCCCCTGCACGGCCTTTTTGCGCTGCACTTACCTGACCTTGGATCAGCTTGTGGGTTCTGAAATAGGCCAACATGTTAGTTTGGTGTGCATGAAGGAAATATATGTAGGGTTATGGATGGGACTGAATGAGATGTGAAGGTTTACTCATTTAATGCGTGTATGTTTGTGTTTCCGATCATTCTTTTGAATGGTACAAAATCATAATCGAGGGATACAATAATGATTGTGGTCTGCAGAAAGACGTTTATAGTTCTGCTAGGTTGATTAGATTGACTAAATTTGCTATGTTAAATTGTTTGTCTTGTTATCAATCTAGAAATGTGGCGACTGCACAATTGCTGGTATATTAACAGGAAGTACTCCAAATTTTGGATGTCGGAGTGCTTTTAAAGCTTTATTTGTCAGTGAATGGCTAGCTTGCAGACAGAAGGTATAAGGATACTGAAAACCAACTTTATTCAAAACATTAGGTAGAATAAGAATGTTGTTGTCATTAAGCAAGTTCATACAATGTGTTAAATCAGCATTTAGGATTTACATTTAGGAAAACAAAAACAGAAGAATTGTGTTTGTATTTGCTTATGCTTTCTTACAACAGATTTCTACATGCATAACTTGCATAATTCTGAATAATATCCTTGAATCTATGTAATATTATTTTATGTAAATTTGTTTGTATATAAATATAAATTAATGTAAAGGTTTATAAAATAGACTATTAAATAACTAAATAATCTTAAAGTTAGCAGGATGTCAACCGATAACTAGGATTACATTAAATGACTAAAGAAACTACTTTAAAAGAAAGTGGTGGGGGTATACACATTTATATAAATGTATACACACACACACACACACACACACACATATACATATGCATACATACACACTTATTTTATTTACATTTTTATTTGCATTCATATTTGCATTCACACCTACAAGTTACAGCAT
This sequence comes from Carassius gibelio, assembly GCF_023724105.1. Taxonomy (NCBI): domain Eukaryota; kingdom Metazoa; phylum Chordata; class Actinopteri; order Cypriniformes; family Cyprinidae; genus Carassius; species Carassius gibelio. The sequence goes on along the minus strand of NC_068395.1, from coordinate 6,289,580 downwards.
TGCAGTAGTTGTGCAGTTATCAGACGAGCAGGCAAGCCGTGCCCTCTCTTGTGTATGACTGTCTAGCGATGGCCTCGTGGAGGGATGACGTAATGTGTGTCACTATCTGTGTGGGTGTGCTGGCACTTTGCAGGTTAACCCATGACATCAGTCTGAATGAATACGAGGATGACGACCTTTCAGAAATGACAGAAATCACGGATGAGAATGGAATCACTCTCAGCCAGCTCGACCTCGACCCTAGTGTAAGTCTGTACCCTCAAATAAACTTACTGGACAGATTTTAGTCTGTTTTCATAGCTGGCATTTTGGTGTAAACATACATTTTCATACACTCTCAGAAAAGAAGGTACAAAAGCTCCCACTGGGGCAGCACCTTTTCAAAAGGTACACTTTTGTACCTTATTTATCCTTAAATTTGTAACTTAAAGGTTCATTTTAGCACCTAAATGTACTTTTTGAAAAGGTACTACCCCAGTGCCTTTTTTTCTGGGAAGGTATTAGTAATTTAGGTTATTTCCATATAAATATATTTACTTGTATATTTAAGCAATATATTTGTAATTTTATCCATTTATTTATTTTGTTGGTATATATATATATATATATATATATATATATATATATATATATATATATATATATATATATATATATATATATAAAACATGCACGTCCTGATTTTGCCAAGTTCGATGTGTTCCTAGGTCAACATATTTTGTTGACCCTGGAACAACATTTTACTCCAAAAATATATTCTTAACCATATCCCTACACCTAAACCTAACCTTAACCATGAGTAATCCCTAAAATCAGAGGATATGATAGATGAATGACACTGATGTACAAGCACCAAACACTGATTTTAAGCGTAAACTTCACAAAATCTATAAACTGGTTCTTCAAATCTGATTGGTTAATCACAATGTTGTTCCAGGGTCAACAACGATGTTGTCCCAGGAACATGTCTCACTTGGTAAAATCAGGTTCTGCATAAAACATATTGTGGTTTCAGGGTTTACTCTTAATTTTTGGGAGGTGTGCCAAAGCACCACCTGGACATGCCTATGTGGGTTAATAAACATCTGCTCTGAGCCTGTAGCTAATCTCCAGTGGGCCAGTTTAGGAATCAAACCTTACACTTAACTTTAGATTTATTCGCAGCTACAAAATCATTTTATGTAGAAAACAAAAGATGATGTTAGGCAAACATCAGTCACCAACTCTCAGTGTGTAAGAGAGAAGCTTGGACATTCTGTGAAGCATTTTCTTTTGCTTTTTATGAACAAAAAGTCAAACCGGTTTAAAATGGCATGAGGGTGTGTAAATGATGACCAGCAGACTTTTGCATGATCTATCCTTTCCGTTTTTGACCTCCTTTGTGTCTTCCTTTGATTAAAATGACTTTCAAGAGCATGGACTATAGTGATTACTATAGTAATCACAGTTATCTTAATTTTAAAACATTACATGTCAACAGGCAGTCCTCACCACAAAGTAAAACATGTATATGTGGTTTATCTCCACCCTAAAACCAAACAGTCACTTATCTTTCCATGAGACACAGTCTGGAGCTGAATGAGGATTCATCTGACACTGCAGAGCTTTGCGAGCTGTTTACCCAACAGCAAAAATAGATTTTTTAGTTCAAAGGCACATCATCCGTTTCCATGTATTGCAGCCCAAAGAATGTGTAGAGATTGAGAATTTTTGTATTTGAGTGAGTAAGTGAGGTCACAAGAGACTGTTGTGTTCAGAGCCAATTAGCATAGCAGTCAGTTAGCATTAGCATTAGACATAAACTCTGAGGGAAGCCGTCAGAGTCAATCACATCTGACTGTTTATCATGTTAACCACTTAAAAATCCCTCATTTATCATTTCAATAACTTTTTATGTGATTACGAAGTGTTTTTTGCTAGAAAAGCTGTGTTTGAAGACAATAAGGCGAGTTAGAGTTATTGGTTTGACAGAGAGAATTTATTGTTCAGTCTCATCTGGTGGTTCAACATGGATATCATTGTCTGAGCACTTACATAAAAATCCCTAATTTATGAATTCACCACCTTTTAATGAAATAATTAGCACTGTAAGTGTTTATGCTATCAAAAGCTGTGTTTAATGACAACAAGGCAGTTTAGTGTCATGACATTGACAGAGAGAATCCAAAACATTTTAATTTACGTCAGATGATTGATCATAATTATTTTAATGCAATGATTAGCATTATGACGTAAGTGTTAATGCTAAGAAAATCTGCGCTGAAAGAGCATAAGTTTCAGCTTAATTTGCTTTGACAGAATTTAAGACATGTTCAGTAACATCTAACTGTTTAGCATGGATATCATTATCTAATCACTATCAGTAAAAATCCTTTTTTTATTTTCACAGCCTTTCAATTAGATACTGGAATAGTGCTTATGGTAAGAATAGCTGAGTTTAAAGACAGTAAGGCAGTTTAGTGTAATTAAACATGTTATAATCGTTCTCCTTGTCATTTTTGGGTGTGTTTATTTTGCTTCTGTCTTGTGACACGCCTCATTGTTCTCTGGGATTGAATTAGCTTTGCTTACAGCAGCCAGGAAGGGAGCCACAGGCTGATGTCATCCCCGTGCTCTGATTGGCCGGCTGCGTCTGACTGCAGCTCCTTTGCTCTCGCCTCTAAAGCTCTGCTGCCTGCTCTTCCCAGGATCACATGACTCAGCCGACCAATGGCACGCCGAGGAGCGGCCGGAGGAGGGGGGTGCTGGAGCTGCAGACCGAGATGCTCCACTTGGACCTGATTGATGCAGAGGGAGGAATCTTGGAAGAAGAGGAGGAAGAGGAGAACGAGAGGCGGCCGGTTGATCCCTTCGATGACAACCACAAGGAAGTGCAGGGTGCAGGGCCGCCTGTCACTCAGCCTCAGCTAAAGGATTTCATCCCTGCCGTCGCCATGGATACATATCGGCCCAAGAGACCCACCACCCTGAATCTTTTCCCCCAAGTGCCAAGGACTCAGGTGAGACGGACAGGTTTTGGCAGTGGCCTATGGTCTTTAAGAGGCTTGTGATTACGTCTGAGGCAGATGGACAGGGATTACAAATTGTTTTACAGTAGAAGTGATGATTTCCATTCTGCACAAACAGGATCTTGAGCCGTAATCTCGAGCAGTTCCCCTGGAGGGATGGCATGTATTTTCAGTGTGTATGCAAATCGGTGGCATGTAGCGTTCAGGTTTCTTTGATACTACCGACCGGTGATGTTGATGATGTTTCCTGTTTGTGAGCTCCCGCTCGTCCCACCTGCTATGAATCACTGCTATCCGCCCTCCGTGTAATGCAATCCAACAAGAAAGAGCGCAAGTGGATCATTACTGTTGACCTGTGAGGGTCAAACAGCAGGGGGCGGCACTTTAATGGGTCGATTCGAACAAAACATAATGAGGTGGGAGTAAAAACATAGTCATATGTGGCACTGTTTTGGAAAGGGTTGTGATTGACATTGTTGGGCTAGCTACTGTAAATAATTTGTTGATCTATATATCATGTTAGAAGAGACCGGGGCATGTTGTCTCAGTTTTTAACATTATAAATGTGTTATTTCTTTCTTATTACTGTGCATAATCTTACCTAGTATTGTTATTGTTAAATCAAAGTAAAACTATAAAAAAATAAAGTTTCTGGATATTGAAATAAAGCTTAAATAAAATAAATATTAGATTTAAAAAATATATAAGAAATCTGAAATGTTGCCTTGGCAATAACCAAAATAAGTAAAAGTACCGATATTACTAAACTAAAAATTTTAAAATTTAAATACAAAATTAAAATAGTTAAATGTATTTAAAAATACTAAAATAAATAATAATAATAATAATTACAAAAGCACATAACAAAATTACTAAAACTAAAATGCATTTAAATACTATATATATAAAAAACTATGACTCACTGAGTCTTCTCTCTCTGAATTTTGAAGTGCATCATGGGTAATGAGGCTGAGGAAACTAAATGATTTAAGTAATGGCCCAGCACTGATCTCCTGAAAAGACTTCCAGCCCAGACTGTACTGAACTTAAAATGACCTTTTCAGTTTTCTCTATTACTGAAATTGGATTTGGTTATGCTGCTTGCTGAAATTTTCAATATTGCCCCAAGTTTTTTCGAAAAGACATTTATTCTAGAAATAATGGTTTTATGTGTTCTGTATTTTCAACTCCACACCCAAAAATGAATATTGTAATCATTTACTAACCCTAATGTAAAAAAAATTACATTTAATATAAAGCAGTTTAATCAGGTTGTTCTGAATTGCATAACAATATTTACCATTTTATTAGTCCTGGCCAGTCCAGTGTCCCGAATTCCCAAATCACCCGAGATATTGAAACCAGTGGTCTCTATACTTAAGACTTGCATAAGCCCACTTGTATTATATCCAATTATTTTGCCAACTGATTATTATGAGGTGACATGAAACCTAGCAGTTGAAAAACAGGCTTTTGCTTGAATATTTGAGCATACTGAATCATATCCAGGTCAGCAGACTTTTTAACGATCACAGAAGATGATGCGACTGTAAATGTGCTTCCCTGTCTTTAATCTCATAATCTTGCCTTGTCGAATCTCTCCACGTCTGCAGCATTGGCACAGCCGCTGGGCTCAAAGGGCATTTGAGGAATTAGCAAAGAGCTTTTCATCCTGAAAGAAAACAGAGTTATTGGATAATACAAGTAAAACCATGAGAAAGTCTGCTCTAAAAATATCTACATTGTGACAGTAATATTTTAAGCCTGGGTATTGACTGAAACCCTAAGAATCAATGTGAAGCTCTATTGACAACTTATTTATATTACTTCTGTAATCTGACATATTTCTGAGAGAAATGGCATATTCAGTTGTTAAAAAATTTAAACAGTTGATTTTACAAGGAAATTGAATTTTTAAAAGTGTTCATGGCATACCTTTCATTTCTTTCTTTTGTTGACATATGTCCTATTTCCTAAATCATATTTTTGGGCAAAAGTATTCCCTTAAAAATAAAAATAAAAGCCAATTGCCTTTAGTGATTTTTTTTTTTTTTTAAAGTTCACATTCACAGTCATTCTTACACTAGAAAGCATCTGATTGGATGAAACAATGTAGTGAAGGATGAGTCATCAGCACCAATAATATCCATCTTAAATCTGCTAAAGGAACTTTTAGGTGAACATTAGAATATAGATAATGCTATATATGATAGTAGCATATAGCTAACTGTGTATATAATAGTAGCATAACTGTCAATTCCTCAAAAAGCCTTTCTCAAATTTCAATGTTACCCATTATATTTCCTGCAGAAATAAAGATTACTTAATTCTAGTCTGATATTAGTAGACCTACAGTAAAAGACTGAGACAGGCTCCAATTAATAAATTAGATAGCAATGAACTGTGAGGATCGAGTTTCTCCCATCTGGGTTCTTTCCTCATACTGTTTTTAGTGTCACTAAATGAGAACATCATATCAGCCATCTGTGTCTTCTTTCTCCATCACGAACACTACTATGCGTTCCCATCTACCCCCACACTTACACACACACTACTGACACGCTCTCACGCAGGCCAGTTCCTGCATCATCGATGGGCGAGTTGCTATGACAGCATTGGAGTGTCCATGTTAAAGGTGCATTATAGCGTGGTCAATTCGTGAGTCAGCGTCAGGAAAGAGCAGTAAATCTATCTGTAGATAGCTCTTCCTGTAACTCTCTCGTTATACGGACTGTAGTCAGATATGGTTTCTGTTTCAATATATGATAGAAAAGCACCTAAAATGTGTTGACAATTAGAAATGCTGATTTATCCATGATGGATGGATGTACATGTCCGTATGTGTTTTAGTGTAATTTTTACATTTGATTTAAATTTTAAATACTTTAAATAAAAACTATTAAAAATGCAATGACTGTACTGTACTTTTTAATTTATTATTTTTAGAAAAGTGGTCCAAAAATTGTATCCTGTTTAGTTTTGGTATAAACAATATGGACTCTCTCAGCCTTTTGTATATTGAAAAACCTATCCCTCATTCTTTTTACTTTAATCGCAGGACACAATAAATAACAATTCCTTTGGGGAGAAAGAGCGGAGGAAAGATAAGAAAAGCCATTCTTCATCGCCACACATTAAGGGTGAGTAATGGCCACTCACACCACACAAATGAACATGTCTGAAGAATTGCTGACTTGACTTGAATTTTCCAAACAAGTAATTTTTCAATAAACACTTCCGTGCATACGAATAATTACCATGAGATAAATGAAAGAAATACAAGTTGTAGGTGTATTATTGTTCATACTGTAGCTGTTTTTGTAGTATTCGCTTTCATGGAATGAAAATGTGTTTACGTGATGTGATTAGCTTAATGGGATTTCCGTCAATCTACTTACCCAGAAAGTTCGTCAGACTTGTGTCTGACTCTTCCAGTATGAAAAAAGGTTTGTATACTGTAAAGCTAGTGTCAATTGTTCTGTTCCAGCTTTATACATTTAGGAGTGTAAATATTATGGCTTTGTCCCAATTTGGATGAGTTAACTATATACTAAAATGATATGCTTCCCTAATGATGGGAAATTAGCATTTGGTATATGTAAGCATTATATGTAAGCACCAGTCTGTATGAAATGAAAATTCACACTATTTTCTATTACCTATTTATATATATTTTATATATTTTTAAAAACCCATGTTTTTGATCTTATTCTTAATGATGTTCATCATTGATTTTTTTCCCCCTCTTACTACCTTGCGATTCTTAATCAAAAGTCATAACTGGATCTTCTGTTGAAACTACAGACGACTTTCTGGTGACAGACTTCTCCAGTTAAGATCTGGCTCCATCCAATCAGCAAACGGTGGATTGAATTAAGTCCCTGCCTTACAATACTAGATTTTTCGATAATTTGAATGTTAGTCCTAGTATGGATAAAAACTGCTGTTGCTATTTCTATTGCAATACGATTTTAAAATTCATTACGATTTTAATTTTAAGTTCATACCTTTGTTGCGAAGGAAGCTTTGATCTCATTGTATTTGATGGTACCTTTCTTCAGTTGACAAAATGACAAATTTCACCTTTATATATTATACCATATATATCATATAGTCACCTTTTACATTGGTTTAAAAGTCATCAGGATTCATTACTTCCTGTGCTGAGTTAAACTTGGCATTTTGCAAGGCTTTAACTGTGGCATTAACTGACATTTTACATAATCCTCTTCAGATGTTTTTCTCCATTAGGCTTATTGCCTAATGTATAATCTTCTGTGTGTGTGAAACAGGAGATCCCGCGGTCAAACCTGAGCAGGTTAGCCTGACCGATGCGGACAAAGTTCAGGCCAAGGCTGGCACAAAACCACGGGGACCTGCCTCCTCCACGAACAAAGCCTCAGCCTTTCACACCAAGAAGCAGGATAAGCTGTCTGAACCTTTGAAAAAGTCCAATGTGGTAGCACCCCTTACGCAGACAGTCATGAAGGGAAAATCCACGGAAGTGACACTGATAGAGGGTGTCCTTGACATCCCAACCATTTGCAAGGAAAAAGCCCGGTATCACACCGTCAATGGCTATCGGGAACAAGTGCATTATCTTGTGGAGAATGAAGGTATGTGTGACCAATTGGTCGACAAAAACAAGGACTATCTCATTTCAGAAGGAAATGCAACAGAGGAGATCCACCTCACACCAGTCAACGGTGAACAAGAGCGGCCATTTCTGTCCCAGAGCAGTGACAGCAACCGCATGTCCATTAGTTCGGACACAGATCTTCCTCCCCTTCACTACTACCCATCAGCGGGTTGTCCGAACCCCTCTATTAGTGAGGAGGATGAGGTGTACGCACCCACACCCCCATGCCGGACTGTCAGCCTCAGCAATGCGGGGGACTCTTGTCAGTGGGCTGAATCCCGTAAGCCTAAATTGGTGAAGGAGAACACAGGGAACTTAAAGACAGTGGCGGTCAGCACAGATGCTTCGGGACTGACTTATGACTCTGTTAAGTACACCCTGGTGGTGGATGAGCATGCTAAGCTCGAGCTAGTGAGTATCAAGGACTGCTACAAAGGTTACGAAAGTGACAGTGACAATACTGTCTATGAGTCTGCCATCGATGAGGATGAGGAGGATCAGGAAGAGGACGCAGAGGGAGAAGAGTCTGGAGCGAGAAGCATGAGGAGAGACACTTCCTGTTTGTCTACGGATTCCACCACAGACACCACCTCAGACATGCCCCGTTCCCGCAAGTTCATGAATGTCTTTGTGAATGGACGGTCACGTTTATCTGGTGGGTAATAGATGCTGATTTGGAATTTAGAAAATAATTCATTTAATTTCTTAATAAAGGGGTTGTTGCAAATGTGTACAGATCTTAAACATTGTAAGTACTCTGAAATCCATTTAGTCATTTACTGTGGCTGCTTCGGCTACTTTGATCATGAAACACTTCCACTTTCCACAATGCCAAGTTTATGAGTTTATTTTTGGCTTCTGGTATGTTACAATAATATGCAGTGGATATCAAATGAAGGCAAGAGCAGTGTGAGATGCTCAGAAAGAATGGCAAAGGGCCAAGGGTTGAACCTTGTGGCACCCCTTCAGTAATACATCTGCCTGAGACTTTGCAAGAACACCAGGTTTTTTTCATTTATGGGTTTGCTATCAGACCCACCTTTCACCAGCCAGGATCAAGATTCAGCCGGCAGTTCCTACCAAAATGTCTCTATCCTTTGTTGTTCTTGTTGTGACAATGAACGTTTGTTCTCCCACTCAGCTGCTGAGTTTGGATTCTTCTCCTGTGTTATTAACGGAGAGGAAAGAGAACAGAGTCACAGAGCAGTGTTCAGGTAAGAATTCTTGATGCAACATTTGAAAACAAAAACAAAAAAACAGGAAAGTAACCATGCAACTTAAAAAGGATATTGAACCCTATCCTGTCAAAGAAATTTTAAGGAAGATTTTTTATTTATTTATTATTAAATGAAGCCTATTTTGGGGACCACTATTATTATTTATTTTTCTGCTTTTTAACTTTTTTTTTTAAATTATGCAAAGAGCATAACTGTAATACTGTGTTGGTTTATTATTATTGTTGCTATTATTATTAATATATTTTCTTTAAATGTGCTAAATTGTCATTAAAATAATGTCATAATGCAAGCAGAATAACTGTCCTAAAAAATATATATTTTTATTTGAGTGTGAATTTTACCCATTGACCCAAATGAAACACGAATAATAGGAAAAACTACACAAATATATAGTTTTCTTCAAATAGATAGTCAAATAGATAGTCCTTATTTTAAACTTGTTTTTGATATTTTTAATGTTATATTTGAAGTTAGACATATTTCTCTCATATATGACATTTTCAAAAACACAAAATTTAACTTTTCAATCTTGACATATTATGATACTAATTTATATGATGTTATCATCATATTAAAAACTGAAAACTGAAAGGCAGAATAACTGTCCTAAAAAATATATATTTTTATTTGAGTGTGAATTTTACCCATTGACCCAAATGAAACACGAATAATAGGAAAAACTACACAAATATATAGTTTTCTTCAAATAGATAGTCTACTCATTGGTTGTTACCCTAAACCAAATTTTGGCCTTTTTACAGGTTTATTCCTCGTCATGAAGATGAGTTGGAGTTAGAGGCAGATGACCCCTTACTAGTTGATATGCAGGCCGAGGATTTATGGTGCGAGGCCTACAACATGCGCACTGGATCCAGAGGCATCTTCCCTGCATTTTATGCTGTCAAAGTGACAAAAGATGAACTTGTTAAAGGTACGCCTTGGCTTTGCTATAAGTATTTTAAGTATTTGAGCTTTTGTATCTTGTACATTGAGGAATAATGGCCTTCTCTGTCTGCTGATTTGTTTAGAGGTCAAAAGTGACTGGATGGACAAATTCTGGGTAAAATTCCTTGGTTCTGTTCAAGTTCCGTATCACAAAGGGAATGATGTGCTTTGTGCCGCCATGCAAAAGGTATACTAATCATCCATTTCTGCATTATAATTCTGCCCTGGATTTCCATATAAATTTACATAATTAAACAGATATGATGTTGTTCAAATGTAATCTGATGTTCATATGCAATTTGATTGTCAACAGATAGCATCAAACAGACGAACAACAATGCAGTTCAGCCCCCCTTCGCCTTGCATTCTGGAAATCAACACACGAGGAGTGAAAATTATCGTTCAGGATGACTGTCGGACTTCTGGAAGGGTTTGTATAATATAAAAGACCTATAATATTATTTTTAAAGAAGCACAAGGGTCATTCCTAAAAAATAAATAAATAAAAATGAATGATATGTTATGATTTATGGAGGTAATTCAATAAAGGTTTGATGGTGTCAATTTAATTTTGATAATTTGTATCCTTATTTTAACCTTGTTTTTGATATTTTTAATGTTATATTTGAAGTTAGACATATTTCTCCCATATGACATTTTCAAAAACACAAAATTTAACTTTTCAATCTTGACATATTATGATACTAATTTATATGATGTTATCAAAAATGTTGAAAAAAAACTGAAAACTGAGCCACACCAAGTAATGATACAAAACCTCACAGAATTAATATGATCTTTTGCAAGAAGTGATATTAACTAAACCTGTGATATGGGTTTTTATAAATTATCAAAAAAAAAATGTTAGATCAATGTTATGAAGATACGTCTGGAATAAATTAATATTAAATGAAAATTATTAATTATATTTTGTAATATAATATTAGAACACATACATTTAAAATATATATAAGTGTTTGTTATAAATAATATGATTTCTATCTTTAAAAATTTGATGATGACATAGGGACATAGGGAAATAGCATAGGAATGAATAAGATGACACAGTGTGAAGTGCTCTCAATATTACCATCCATAGATCTATAATATGGATAAATAATGATTTTAATTCCTTATTTGGAAATAAAAAATTGACCTTTGACCTCAAGGTCAAATGATTCCTCCTACCTCTGCTTCGCACTGTAGCTATGTTGCCACCAAAAGACTCTTCCAGTCAGCTGTGCTCTATGATGCAACATTTGCAGACCTACAGTTATGCAATTAAGCATTTTAAGACTGAATGGTAATCTGTAGCCATAATGTGTGTGGGGGGGATCTCGCCCCTTAAACCTCTCTGAATTAGTGAATTAGTGAGCCTGCTCAGTGATGTAAACCAAAGGATTCAGGAGTTTAGCACACGTACTAAGACAACCTCACACTGCAGCTTACACCAATGTTTCAATCCCTGCTGCTGATTAGTCTTTCTTTCTGTATTTTACAGGGTGAGAAGTGCTTTCACTTTTTTCAGCTGAAAAACATCTCCTTCTGTGGGTGCCATCCGAAGAACAAGAAGTGAGTTTAAACAGAAATGCATTTCTCTCAAAGTGCTATTATTAGAAACTTTCTCTCCATTTTGACTTGTTCCGATCTGAAAATAAGCGAATTGGGTTCTTGATGCATCTTAGAGACATTGCCACAGTTCTTCTGGATTTAATCGGTCTCAGTTTGTTCTGTTTCTTCATGTTATTCCAGACTGAATGATGGTGAGATCAGATCTCTGTGTTGAGCCCTGGCTATTGTCAGATTCCTTGTGCAAACAAAAATCTCACTGGATTATTACAATCAATATCAATATTTTCTCTGTGTGTTTCTTTCAGGTATTTTGGAGTAATAACGAAACATCCAGCATATGAGAGATTCGCCTGTCATGTGTTCTTTTCAGATGATACAACCACAAAACTGGCTGAATCTGTTGGGTGAGTTCTCTAGATCCCACAAACACAATTTTTGTTTCTCAATTATATTTCCTGTTGAAACCAAGTTATTTATTGTGGAACATTTCCTACTCATTTAACATACTGCTTTATGTATGTTATCATCATGTATTCTGCATATTCAATAGTATACATTATTTTTATTTTTTTATTTTTGAGGGGGGGGGCATATTTTAGCTGATTGGTCAAAACGGAAAATAGAGTGCAACAGTGCCTTTCCACTTTTTATTTTTCACATAAAAAATATGTCTTTGTAAAAAAGTTATAAGCCACAAACAATTCTGCTATTATACATTATTATTAAAAATAAAAAAGCATATACCAAAAGCATATACCGTTGATTAACAACTTTGTAGCTTAAAAGGATAGTTCACCCAAAAAATGAATTAATTCTGTAATTAATTACTCACCCTCATGTCATTCCAAACCTGCAAGACCTTTGTTCATCTTCTGAACAAGATGAAGATATTTTTGAGCTACGAACTAAAACCATGACGCATGCATGTGGTGCCACTGACGTAGAACAAGTATGCGTTCTTACAAGCAAAGGAATGCACATGCATGCGTCATGGTACTCTTGTGAATAGAGGCGGACAGTGACAGAGAAGAGAAGAATTGTTGAATAAAGTCATTGTTTTTGTTTTAGCTTGTAGCTCATAGCTTTATAAAATTAAGGTTGAACCACTGATATCACATGGACTATTTTAATGATGCCCTTTCTATGTTTCTGGGCCTTGAATGTGGTAGTTCCCTTAATGTCTATGCAGGGTCAGAAAGCTTTTGGATTTCATCAAAAAATATCTTAATTTGCATTCCAAAGATGAACAAAGGTCTTAGGTTTTTAACAGAATTAATGACAGACTTGTTATTTTTGGGTGAACTATCATTAATGGTTTACAAGTTAGCGTTAAAAATATGTTACGTTAAAATATGGCAGAATTATGCTGCTTTCTGAGGCAGAAATATGAGTTCTGTTCCAGAGTAAATTTTTGAAAGCACAAATAAAAACAAAACTCGTTCTAGATCTAAAATCACATCTAGACCTTCCCAAAATGAAATGAAAATATGGCTACAGTGGATAATTTATATATGTGCATATAAATAAATACTTTATTTTTACAGGAAAGCGTTTCAGCAGTACTACAAAGAACATATGGAATATTCCTGTCCAACAGAAGACATCTTCCTCGAATGATCTTCAGTCTGCTTTTATTTTTCCATTATCACATAATATATGAGGCGTCGCATGATGGTGGTTTTGAGTCACTTTGTACGTATTGACGATGTTTATTTTAGACAAATGTTAAAATCGAAACAGATATCAGCTACAGCGCAACTACTTTCACATACTGGTGTAAAGCCTTAAGATGTTTAATAACAGAAAAAAAAATTTGATGTGACTTGTATAAATCATTTGTGCAAAGTCTGGTTTTAAATTCATTCGAAGCACAATGTCTGACGCATTAATGATGGATGAAACATCACAAAAAGATCTTAAAACAACTGTATGTTTAAAAAAAAAATTACCTTGAAATTTAAATTTCAAAATCATTCTGATTGCGTACATAATCTATCTGAGCCGAATGGCTTGTTTTTTCCCGCGCTCCTTCACAAATGCCTGGGAGTTTGTAAGCTTGGTGAGCGGATACGAAATACCGCGAAAAGGGCGGATTGTTTTACGGTAGCAACAAATTCACATTTACTGTTTACTGTAATTACGATAGCGAAGTTCACTCTTTTAACTGTAGGGGGCTTCAAAGTCGCAACACATAGCTACAATACAGTCTTTGAAAAATACACATACAGTTGCTTTAAAGCTAAACTGTGTCCAAAATCAAAGATTATCTGAAACCAAAGCTATTTTGGGCCATGTCTTCTTCGCTCAGAATGGATGTGAACCGTGTAATTGAATTCAGCCCAGACTGTCCATCTGGTGTCCCACTATGCGACACCCCAGGTTGAAGACCACTTTAAAGCGTTTCTCACATTGTTTTGAAAGGGTGGCTAGCACCTCTCTGAACTCAAGGTTATGAACCGGTGATCCAGAGCATAGCTGTGCCACAATTTCAAGTGTTGTGTGTTAAATAGGATAATTGCTGCCATTTTTCTTCAGTCATTTGAGACAAAGTCTCACAAATCCATGCTATGACGTCCATGCTCCATCTGTGAATGCTTTTTCTTTTTGGTTGTCGTATTTAATGTTTATGTGTGCTTATATTCCCATATGTTGCTCTGTTAAACAGAGCGTAGTCTGGGCTTATTCACATTCTTGCTATCCATGATGTATGTAGCTGTGAAAACCAAATAATTTCAATTTCTTTTTACATATTATATATTTCTTGTTTAGAATTCTATTGAAATGGAAAGATCTTAAAATATATTATTCTGGCAACTGAAACATATAAGGAGAGTGCAACACTACTGTCAGAAATGGTGCTGAGAAATACAGCTGTTTGGTAATAAAAAAAAAATGTGGTAATTTTTTTCCCCCCAGATACAAAATGAAAGGTTTTAAAGCCTTGGCCTAAAATGGACCCATCTTAACCAGTCCATTCAAAATGGCACATCCTTACAGCATGCGCTTACCTAATATGCAATATTTACTAAATTAGCAAAGTTTTCAATGAACTGATCATCAGGCCAAATGGTTTGTGAAGAAGTTATGGTTGGTACGGCCATTTTGAAAGGTGGAATTCAGTTATTAGGATCATATGTGTCTGCAAAAAATATCTGCGATCCGATCCTGCAAAATCACAAGTTGTGCCTACTTCATTTCTCACTGTAAATTTTTTTTTATGATCATAACTGTTCTGTGGAACCCATAAAGTTATATCCTATTTGTAAATGGATTGTCCTGGTGTGTAATTATTAAAAGTCTATTTTAATAAGGAAAGGAAATATGAAAGTTACGTTAAATATCAATGTGAAAGGAGAGAAATTTCAAGGAATCATCTATATCTATATCTGTATATACATATATACATACATATATATACACGCGCACACACACATGAATCTACCTGGCTGCGTTTTGTACCATCTCAGTAGTAAAGTCAGGACACAACAGTTGTAAAAGTTAACTATATTCTGCCATTGCCAAGAGATCTGCAAGAAACAGCTGTATTTGTTCACTGTAAACACACCAATGCAAGCAACTAACATAACATAAAGAGTTATGGCTTAACATAAAAAATGATAAGAGGATTTGCCTCGGCTGACCCCCATTCATTCCAATATGTCTGAAGCATTTCCAGAAGATATGGATGAAGGACTCTCGGTTGTGAGAAGTCACCTTGATAACTGAATTCCCTGAAGAGCACGATTCCCATTTTTCACACTGGTAAAACTGTAAAATTATATTTTGGAACATGTAGCATGGTATGTATCTGTATTTTAAAAAGATATATATTTATTTATTTAATATAAAAATAGTATAGTTATTAATAAGATAATATTATTAATTTCAATTAACAGCTGTAAAATCAAAAGTGCTAAATAATAACAACTTACTATTATGCAAAATATCGGAAGAAACGCCAATGACATGACAGTAGTGTGTTCATTCTTTTAAATGAAACTGTCATTCTGCGAGCAGGCATCTTGGAACCAACTGCATTTTATCAATCTACGAACCACCCAAATAATAATAACCTAAAAATACCCAAATACTCGTCAATAGGGAGGTTGAATCGATCCGTATTCATTTTCATGGTGTTTTATGAAATTAACTGATTAGTCTTAGCTGAGATGCAGATGCAGAATGATGGTAAAAAGGTGCTTTAGCGGTAAGTGTGCCCACTCTGCACTGCGCCAGAGTAACATGCGTACATTTTCTAATGGCTCAGTGCTGAAACTGCAGGTAAAACGTTATTTTAATTCATTTAAATTTACTTTATTCTCTTATTTAAAAAGTATATGATCACTGAAAGTCGATATTTGTGTTTCCCCCGAAACATTTACTTTGTATTTGTGTAAGAACCTCAGTCTCTTCGCAAAAATTAATCCAGGGATATAAACCAACCAATAGACGACGCGGTTGAGTAGCACGTGACACAACACGAAAGTGGGCGATGGGTGGAGTCTGGCCCTCATTTTTGAAAAATGCCTGCCTGTGTTTCGTCAGTTTTTGTTGACGCAACCGCGGCCATGGAAACCCGCGCATGCGCAGCGCAGCTGTTTTACTGCGTCCATATGGCTGGCCATTTAAATACTAATCCACGAGGATCTGTAATTAAGTATTTTTGTGCTGACAGATTTCATGTAAGTTACATATCAGTTCCAAAAGCACTCTAAAAGGATATTTACTGCATTACAAAGGTACATTTTGTTTATAGCAGAAATGTAATACTATAATTCTTAATAAAAAATGGCATTATATATATATATATATATATATATATATATATATATATATATATATATATATATATATATATATATATATAGCTAAGTATTAGAAATTGTTTATTACTATTTATTATGAATTTATATTAGTTGTTTTGTTTTGTTCCAACACCATTTACTGAAAACGTGATAAGATGTGAATATGAGGATTAAGTTAAACATGAACATTCGGAATGAATTGCTCACTTAATTGACACACAAACATATTCAAATGTTTAATATCATGAAAATACACCATAACAAACGAAGCAGTGGTTTGAATGAGAGCTGGGCGTCTCCTCCTCCGTCTGCCGTCCCGCCCTCGGAGGCGTTTACTTTCAAAGCCTGGAGAGTAATGACCAAATATCGGTCCCAGCTGATGAAGATCGCCCCGTCTCCCCTCTCTGAAAGCAGGTAACTAAAATTTTTATATTTACTTGTGATCGGGAGAGCTTGGAGATTATTAGGCGAAAGCCGTTTTAAGCCTTTTCTGCCTCGTTGTAGGTTGCTGCGTTTTATTTGAGGGCCTCGGTTTTAGTGACGGACTGAATCAAGCCGCTTTTATATCCGTGACAAACAAAAGTGTGAGTCGGGTTTTTCATTTTATCGTCACGTATCAGGTTAGATGAGGTCGCAAAGGGGGATTCTGACATTTCCAGCGTTGTTTTTTTGGAGAACGTGAATTGCGTGATGGTTTAAGCTGTTGCAGGGCTAACAGACAGTCAGTCAGGGCCGCGTATGTGCTAACAGCTAACCGGTATATTTAAATTTAACCATATTTACACTTCGAAGCTAAACAAACCATACACGGAAAAGGTTTTATAAAGCTGTAAGGAGTAGATTTGCATCGTCCTGATTGAAGTAAAATCGTATTTAAACGTCTTATCCTGCAAAAAGCGACGGCCCGAGAGACAGCAGCTGCGGGTCACTAACGGCTCTGCTGCACCCCGAGAGCTTTCCACATGTGATGCGCTGCAGGAAACTAACGGTTTTAAACCCCTCAAACTACATAATCTAGAATTATTCCAACTGCGAACTCATGTAATCGTTTGGTATTTAAATGCCAAACGACACTCCTTATTTGCTCTTTTATGTTTGTTTTGGGCGGGCTGTATTGGCGGCGGTTTCTGCACGCGTCATTCTTCTACACGTTTCTTGGTTATAAATTACTTTAAATGGTGTTTCTCACTTAAAGCCTGGGCTTTTGTGTTTAAGGATTTATTTTTCAGCTCGGATCGATATGTAATATGAAACCAGCCTCTTCTGGGAGATGCATTAGTGGATGTTGCTCTGCTTTGGCTGCAGATCTGGATGATGTGTGCATTTGCTGTGAAGTGAATCGAGGCATTTCTTCTGTCTGGCTGGAGGGGGGTTGTTGTTGAAATGCATGAGGATGATGATCTTGCAATGTTATTGTGAAAAGCTAGTCAAGTTCCCCATGCCATCCTAATTTACATTTGTTTTTAATGCTTTAGTGAGATGTTTGTTGCATGCATCAGATGAGCTCAAACGTGTTTCTAAACTTCAGAACTTTATGTGGTCTTAAACTGTAACCTTTATATATTTAGTGCAGAATGCTGAGAAGTGTAAAAGTTGGTCTGGTTGTTTGTTCTGCTTTGTATGCCATAAGAGCAACTAAAGTTTCCCCTTCTTTTGTTTAGCTGAATAGATAAGACGGACAGAAAACAGTCATGGGGGACGACAGTGAATGGATGAAGTTACCCACAGACCAGAAATGTGAACACAAGGTGAGTGATCCTGGTTACTTTTATATTTTGGCCCGTCCAAAAATCCCCTGATGATGTAAGAAGCACCAGCTTGTGGATACAGTCAGCGAACGCCTCACCCTAATTGTTGCCTTTAGAGATGAATGCATGCAAAGCACTGAATTAAATGCAAGCAGCATCTTTATGGAAATAACAGCCCTCTTGTCAGCAATTTTATTTACAAGGGAAAAGCCACCTTGCTATATGGTTGTCATTTTGCGTCACTTGCACCCGAAAATGCTTGGAGTTTAAAAAAAAAAAAAAAACTAGGATTTCAGTCATACTGGAAATCTTGGAAATACTTGCTAAATATTTGTTATAATATCTTATCAGGATTCTTTGAATGGAATGTTCAAAGTTCAGAATTTATTTGAAATTGAAAGCTTTTGTAAAATTAGAAATGTCTTTACTGTCACTTAGTCATCATTTTAATGTATTCTTGATAAACAAGTAATTTTTAAAATGTATTAAATCCAAACTTTTTGAAATGAATAGAATATATAAATGTAGTGATGTGTTTTAGTTAGTGGAGAACTATACTGAGGTGAATGTCATGTGAGGTGACAGGTTGTTTACATGTGACATCATCCCACAGTTTAAACTGATTGGATGATAGCATGACAGATTTCAGACAGTTGTTTTGCTTCTTTCATCATACCCTCTGATGTTCATTCATTTTTATTCTTGCTGGAACTTGTAGTAAAGAGGCGGGACAATCAGGGGGAGATGGTAGTGAGCAGTGCTGCTGTTGGAATCTTTTAGTTCATTCTGACAGATTCTTAAATGGCGGATTGTTAAATTGCTACATCAATTGCCCACACACACCACATTGAAGAGCAACACATCTTTTGCTCGAGTTTAACTCGAGCAAAAGGTTAATATCTGGTACTTTGTTTTATCAACCTGAGTTTTTGCATACACGTTACATTACCATCAGGAAATAAAGCATTTCATATACAGTGTCCTTGAGTTCATGTGTCCCTTTATTATAAATAATGGTTGTTAAACGTATGTATCAGCCCCTGAAGAAAGTGGGTCAGTTCATCAAGTAACAAGCTCATTTATTTGGTTGTTCGCTGTCATGATCTTGTTTCCCTTAGATTTGGAAAGCAAGATTAAATGGATACGAGGAAGCATTGAAGCTCTTTCAGAAGATAGAAGATGAGAAGAGCTCAGAATGGGGCAAATACCTTGGACTTGTCAAGAAATTTGTAACAGATTCAAATGCTGTAGCCCAACTCAAAGGACTGGAGGCAGCACTTGTTTTTATCGAGAATGCACATGTGGCTGGCAAGTAAGTAGATTTTCTTTTTTTGGTCCCAAAAATCGCACAAAAACATCATAGTATTAGGAACAGAACTCTTTGAATATAGTCCTAGTCATGCGTTTCACAAACCACTGATTTGTCCTTGGAGGATTGATGACAATGTTTGCTTTTTCCCTTGAACCTGAGCAGCTCTTTGTGTTTCTGTGACCTGTTTTATATGGAATAATGCTAGGCAAGAGCTAATTTTTTTTTTTTTTTTAAACAACTGAGTTATGGAACAAAGAAGAAACATGATACCTGGTAAAAGTGTATTTCTGGATTGAGTGAGAGTCATCGGACAAAAAAAAAGTGTCCTGTTTAGTAACACTGTAGTTTTAGCCCATTCAGAAAACATGTATGCCAAATTTCCTAGTTTCCATGAAGAACACTGATTCCTTGGATCGAAACAAGCATTTGTGGGGGGAAAAAGTCAATTTCTGATGCTCGTTGTACCTTTTTTTTTTTTTTTTTTGAGTGATTGTCTAAATATAGCTTGATAGAATCTAGTCAGCCATTGTTAACGGTACAGTAAACTTTTGTAGAGTATTGATTGTTTTAAATGAGCTTTGATAAAGGAACGATGTGAAAACAAGTAACTTATTACTTGATCTTTGTGTTTTGATGTGGTTTACTCGGTTTGCTGTAGAGATACAATCTACAATTGTCATATTGTACAAGAAAATTTTCTATTGAAGTAAGAGAAAACTTATTTTTAGCTATCTGTGACCAAAATTGTCCAAGTTGGTGCTTTAAACGAGGAAAATGCTTGGCACATTATAGAAGAATTTTCTTGATGCTGATAGTGTTGATTTGTGTGGCCTAGTGTATCTATAATGTCCTAATGGAAAGTCTTGTCTTGCAGGACAACAGGGGAAGTGGTTTCTGGAGTAGTTGGCAAAGTCTTCAACCAGCCCAAAGCACGAGCTAAGGAGCTGGGGTCTGATATCTGCCTCATGTACATAGAGATTGAGAAGGCAGAGGTGGTCCAGGATGAGCTGATCAAAGGACTGGATAACAAGAACCCCAAGATTGTTGTCACTTGCATTGAGACGCTAAGGAAAGCACTTTGGTGAGTAGGCAATTTTTAAACCTGTTAACCAGAAGACTGAAGAAAATGCGGTAGTCAAATTGTCACTTACTTGCTGGCACTTATTCAGCATAAAATACTTTTTAAATGTGTTTTTGTTTTTTCAGTGAATTTGGATCGAAGATCATTACTCTCAAGCCTGTAGTGAAAGTGTTGCCAAAACTGTTTGAGTCTCGAGAAAAGGCAGTTCGAGACGAGGCCAAATTGCTGGCGGTGGAGATCTATCGATGGATCCGCGATGCTCTGCGAGCTCCCCTTCAGAATATCAACTCAGTACAGGTGAGTCTGCTTCTCATGACGTTTTCAAATATATAATGTTTCATTTAAAAATATGCATTGAAAATTCATAAAGATTGGGTCTTTTGAGTTAAGTGGCATTCATATCTCAATGTAAATGGTCCATACAGGTTGTAATATTTGATGCTTTTCTTTTAGTTGAAAGAGTTGGAGGAAGAATGGGTGAAACTGCCAACTGCAGCTCCTAAGCAGACCAGGTTCTTGCGCTCTCAGCAGGACCTCAAGGCCAAGTTTGAGCAACAGCAGGCTGCTGGAGGAGATGAGGCTGACGGTGAGAATACAGCTTCTACACCAGTGCAAAAAGCAGTCAGTAGTGGAAATTCAGCATTAAATTTGAACTCTTATGAAGACAATATTAGTAGTTAATACTGCAGATTTATACATTTTCTCTCGAATCCTGTTTTTGTAACTGACAGTCCCTACTACCATTTTGTATGTAATGAAATCCGATCTATTTGTCCAGTTTGTGAATATCTGGTATATCTACATTGGTTGCCATAGTAATTAATTAGTTGCCAGCACAAATCAAGGAGACTTTCTATAATAACTCAGTAGCTGTCAGTGAGGAAATAGTCAGTTTACTGACTCAGCGAGAAATTTGAAATTGTGCCAACCTATATAATTACATATATTATGGGTGGAATGGTATACAGATGTTACAGTTTAGTACATTACTCAGTTTGGGGGTAACAGTTTGATATGATCTCTGTACAATAGGGGAAAAAACAAAAAACAAATCTACTATGCTCGGTTTCTTTTTATTTATTTTGGACAGTAGGACAAATTACTATATTTTTTTTCACTTTGATGTGAAATTCTAAATATTACATAGTGTTTGTGTGTGTGTATATATATATATATATATATATATATATATATATATATATATATATATATATATATATATATATATATATATATATATATATATATATATATATATATATATCTATATCTGCAGAACATACAAGAAATTCTTGAAAGGAGAAAAGTGCGACACATAACAGCCTATAAACGCTGAGTTTCAGTTCATTCTGACAGGCTTCATTGGTTCACAGAAAGGAAACCCAAATGGCAGAAAGCACATCCTATTTGTTCTTTATCTTTTAAAAAGCACAATGTTTTCGTTGCGAGTGTACACCGATAATAGCAGACCTTTATACAGTGATGCATAATTAATAAAACAAGTTGATTCTGCTGGTTTAAGGAAACCGTTTGGTAATGGCGCCTGCAAACAAAGCACATCAGATCCAGCATTGATAATTTGACAGTGCCGTTGGTATTTTATCAAAATAAAATAGTGAACCAAACATCAGCGCGCCCGCTTGTGTGTCACCGTTGGAACGCAACTGAACCACAAAGCCTATAATTTACATAAAAAAATAGTTTAATATTCAGATACATTGCAATTTACATCACAAATATGGAAATTTATTTAATTACATATTTAATTTAAATATTATAATTCGTGCTCTGCATTTAACCCATCCAAAGTGCGCACACAAACCGTGAACACACACACGGAGCAGTGAGCAGTCATTTATGCTGCGGCGCCCGGGGAGCAGTTGGGGGTTCAGTGCCTTGCTCAAGGGTTCCTCAGTTGTGGTGTTGAGGGTGGAGAGAGAACTGTACATGCACTCCCCCCACCTACAATTCATGCCGGCCAGAGACTTGAACAACCTTTGGATTGCTAATCTGAATGTCTAACCAATAGTCCACGACTCCCACAAATACTATTTTTTTTCTTTTTCTTTTTAAAAAAAAATGTAAACCATGTAAAATATTTTACAGGACAGTACTAAATCATTTTTTTAAACATGCATTTTGTATGATCTATGTGTGTGTGTGAAATTTTCTAAGAATTGAACTTGATTTCTAACTGTAGGAGACGATGATGATGAGGCTGAAGTTGCTCAGGTGGATCCTTACGAGCTTTTGGAAGCTGTCGAGATCCTTTCTAAACTTCCAAAAGACTTCTATGAAAAAATTGTAAGTTGAACAATATAACACTGATCTATTTAAATAATATTGGAATTTGTATCAATTTCAATCCTGTGTCATGTCACTTACTAAATCGCAGGAAGCGAAAAAATGGCAGGAGAGGAAGGAAGCATTAGAGGCAGTTGAGACTTTGACTAAGAACCCAAAACTAGAGAATGGAGACTATGGGGACCTGGTTCGGGCTCTAAAAAAGGTAACGGTCCTAGTGGGATTCTGGGTAATGGGATATCCTCTGTGTGCAAGGCCATTAGAAAATACTCCTTTTTGTTGTTCTAGGTTATTGGGAAAGATGCCAATGTGATGCTAGTGGCTATGGCAGCCAAATGCTTGGCTGGACTGGCAGCAGGATTGAGGAAAAAGTTTGGGACATATGCAGGTCTTGTAAGTGCTCACTATCATGAAATTAACTCCATGGAAAAAGATAAGCAAATCATGATGGTGCTTCAATTCAGACGGCTATATCACTCTTTTTTTTCTTTTTTTTTTGTGAAGGTGGTGCCAACCATCTTGGAGAAGTTCAAGGAGAAGAAACCTCAGGTGGTTCAGGCCTTGCAGGAAGCCATTGATGCAGTCTTCCTTACTGTGAGTGATCAAAATGCATGGTGGCAATTTTACAGAAATGATTTAAAATTTGATAATTTAGGAATAACTTGGAAAATGCCAACTGTTGCAGACAACCTTGCAAAACATCAGTGAGGATGTTCTGTCGGTGATGGACAATAAGAACCCCTCCATCAAGCAACAGGCTTCACTGTTCCTTGCCAGAAGCTTCCGTCACTGTACCCCGAGCACGTTGCCAAAAAGCGTTCTGAAGCCCTTTTGTGCAGCATTCCTCAAGGTACATATTCCCCATCAGTCAATGCAGGGAAACGGTTTTTGAAACATGTCAGTACTGGTGTCTTTGGGTCTTGAAATGAGTAAGTTGTCCCTCTTTTCTCTGTGTAGCAAGTGAATGATTCTGCTCCGGAGGTCAGAGATGCTGCTTTTGAGGCTTTGGGGACGGCCATGAAGGTGGTAGGGGAGAAAGCAGTCAACCCATTCCTGACTGATGTTGACAAACTCAAGTTGGACAAGGTAAAAAATAAAAGTTTCGCTTTGCATTGAGATTTAGGTTGCTGTTTTTAGAGGTACAATATTTGTAATATTCGGATGAATACTGATAAGCCAATAACCAATCATTTTTTTGTAGATTTAAGTGTTTTACAAGATGTAAAACTGAGAATGAAACTAAGGATCTCTGAGATATTCATTCAATTAAGTGTATTACATTGTTTTACAAAAAGTTAAGCTTCTAAAATGGCATAAAACCAGCTAGTTGAAGGGGAATGACACACACTTCCTTTCTATTAACTTACCAGTTTTGCAATGCAAATGTGTATCAGGCGGTCAGCCTACAGACTGTGGGTGGAACAAGTGCAAAAGTTCATGACTTTTATTTCATGTTTCATGCATAAATAGATAAAAGAATGTGCTGATAAAGTGGAGCTTGCTGGAAAGAAAGGAGGCGGCGGTGGGGGAGAGAAGAAAGAGAAACCTGCTGCAAAAGCACCTCCAGCTGTTGAAGCACCTGCCAAACAATCCGGGCCTCCTAAGAAAGCTCCTCCTGCGAAGGTACAACTAGTTCCTATTTTATTCATTATTTTGAACCAAGATAAATGATATTGTACTGATTTGTTTGTCTCGTTCTTTATGAACAGGCTGCAGGACCTCCCAAGAAGGGCAAACCTGCCTCAGCTCCGAGTGCAAAGTCCAAGAAAGCTCCAGACACAAAGGAAATTGTCGAGACGGAGTTGTCTGTACGTCTCCAATTTTACATTGACACTTAATATTGTATTGAATTGAAGACTTGACCAAAAATAATGGTGTCATGTAATTGTGATCTTGTGTGTCAATCAGCCGGAAGTGTGTGAGGAGAAGGCTGCCGCTGTGCTCCCAGCCACCTGTATGCAGCTGCTGGACAGCGCTAACTGGAAGGAGAGACTTGCTAGCATGGAGGAGTTTCAGAGGGTGACTGGCTTTTGTCTCTCTACCCTTTGTGCTGTTTTCAGCTTATTTGTAATGATTTCAACTTGAGGAACATGCTCTAAACTTGAATGTGTTCTGTTCAGGCTGTGGAGCAGATGGACAAATCTGAAATGCCGTGCCAGGCTTTAGTCAAGATGCTGGCTAAGAAACCTGGATGGAAAGAGACCAACTTTCAGGTAGTCCTCTTTACCGTGTAGGGCTGTTCTTAATTCTCAGTGTTTGGCATTCGATCTGGTGCTAGTTTCCAGTATCTTTCCATCTCCAGGTAATGCAGATGAAGCTCCACATTGTGGGTTTAATCGCACAAAAGGGATCGTTCTCGAAGACGTCCGCGCTGGTGGTTTTGGATGGTCTGGTTGATAAGATTGGAGACGTGAAGTGTGGAAGTAAAGCTAAAGAGGCTCTCACTGCGATCGGGGAGGCCTGTTGTCTGCCGTGGACTGCTGAACAGGTTGGTGTTTGTGGTGTGTGGGACGGTTACCGCATTTTGGCAGGAAAATCTAAAAGTAGTTTCCATTGTGCACTTTTTTTTTTTTTTTTTTTTTTTTTTTTTTGGAAAGGAGTATTTGAGGTTTATTTTATTAAAATAGTAGTAGTAATAAAAAGGCATGTTTAATGTTGTATCCTCATTGAACTGCAAGATACTTAAGTATGACTATTGTTCTATATATATATATATATATATATATATATATATATATATATATATATATATATATATATATATATGTATGTATATGTGTGTAAAAACTTGTATTATAGACATGTTTGTCTTTTTTATTAATACAAATGGTGGTTTATTTAATAATGAAACACCATTATGATGATGTTAATGTAAATTATTTTGCATTTAAATAATTGCCCTTGTTTCTTTATTTGCAGGTTGTCTCGCTGGCTTTTGCTCAGAAAAATCCTAAAAACCAAGCAGAAACATTGAACTGGTTGGCCAATGCCATGAAGGAGTTTGGATTTGCAGGGTGAGCAGTGTGTATATACATGGCCTTTTTTTTCTCTCTCTTCATAGTCAATCTCTTCCTCATTTCTAAATCTGAATCTAATTCCCCTTAATTCAGAATAAATGTCAAGGCCTTTATCAACAATGTCAAAACTGCTCTGGCTGCCACAAATCCTGTGAGTAATTTTCTGAGTCATGGTTTCAATATGCATAACCATACATCTCTTGTGCCTTTCAAGTGGATAGGCATGTTTAAAGAAGTTCACTTTCAGAATGAAAATTGTTATTACTCACCTTCCACTTATATACAAAAGAAAATATTTTAAAAAATGTCAATATCCAAACAGCTGATGGACACCACTGACTTCCATAGTAGGAAAAAAAAATACTATGGAAGTCAATGGTGCCCATCAGCTTTTTTCAAAATATCATCTTTTGTGTTCATTCCGGTTTGGAACAATTGGAGGGTGAGTAAATGATGACAGAATTTTCATTCTGGTAGTGAACTAATCGTTTAAAACTGCCTTTATGTGCAACCCTTACTAATGAGAGTAATTGATAAACATTCTTTGTCTGAAAAGTTTTGCTTAAACCACAATGCAGATCCATTTGTCTGATTGTGTATAATGTGTTGTGTTGGTGTTGATGTAAGGCTGTGAGGACCTCAGCGATCACTCTGTTGGGAGTCATGTATCTGTACATGGGCGCTCCCCTGCGCATGTTCTTTGAAGATGAAAAACCAGCCCTCCTTTCACAAATTGATGCGGAGTTTGAAAAGGTAAATATGCTCTTTTGAAATACAATAATTGAAAGTTGGCATTTCAACAAGTTGCCTTGATCATCAGTGGGGCTTGCGTTAAAAGCTGGTTTATGTACATAATCGTTTGAACCATTATTTTTATTTGGTATTGCCTGTTGCTCCCTACCTAGTCTGTTACATACATACATAATAGGGGTGTGTGTTTGTGTATATTACTGCCTCACTGTAAGTATTGCCTGTGTTTGTCTATTAGTTATTACACCATGTTTATCAAAGCAGATTGTTTCATAGTGCACATGATCCTAATTTCACCTAAAGATGCAGGGTCAGTCTCCTCCCGCTCCCATTCGTGGTACCAAAAGAGCAGCACCGGATGAGGAGGGAGATGCAGCTGAAGAAGAGGTGGACAGCGGAGCCGGAGACATCATGGACCTGCTGCCCAGAACTGATATCAGGTCTGAGCGAGTGTGGCAGTGCTTCAAAAAAACGTTTTCTTTTCAAACGTGAAATTCATCAGGCAGTTTTGGGATCTCTGTGTGAACAAACAGTTCTGAATAAGAGTCTGATTTCTTGTTCACAGTGATAAAATTACATCGGACATGGTGTCAAAGATCAGCGACAAGAACTGGAAAATCAGGAAGGAGGGGCTTGATGAGGTGGCAACAGTCATTTCTGAGGCCAAATTCATCCAGGCCAGCATCGGCGAGCTGCCATTGGCACTGAAGGGCCGTCTTAGTGATTCCAACAAACTACTGGTAATTCAAATTACTTAAATTATCTAAAGTCAGAAATAAAATGTTGGAATATGGTGTATTTTAAGATCTCTTCATTGCCATTCAGGCTTTTCAGTTGTAGTGTTCAATTAAAGGCATGGTTGTAATCATGTCGAATGTGTATGTAGGTCCAGCAGACTCTCAGTATTCTGCAGCAGATAGCTACTGCCATGGGGCCATCTCTCAAGCAGCACGTTAAGAACCTGGGAATTCCTGTGGTTACTGTTCTTGGTGACAGTAAGGTATGAACCACTTAAGAGTCTGTTTGTTACACTTGTGGTATGGCATCATGCACACTTGTGCTGCTTGTCTGGCTGTTCAGATAACCTACAGAGAGTGAGTTGATTGTAACTTGACTTTTCAGCCTAATGTCCGTGCTGCTGCCTTGTCAACGCTGAACACATGGGTGGAGCAGACTGGAATGAAGGAGTGGCTTGAAGGAGAAGACCTATCAGAGGAGCTCAAAAAGGAAAACCCCTTCCTCAGACAGGAGGTACTTCATGTGTGCTTTACCCTGTAATGCCTAGCATATGAAATAAGTCCAATAAAAAGAATTTAGTGAACCTATAGACAAAATATTAAAAAGGAGAATAGAATGGGAGCATAAGAGAATATGGAGCTCTTGCTTATGGAAAAGACTTTTAACAAAATAACCTTAAATTAACTGTATGTGATCAATGATCACAAGCTAAAATGCTGTTAAAATTCTGTAGCTGCTGGGCTGGCTTGCTGAGAAGCTGCCCACCCTGCGTACGGTGCCTGCAGACCTCATGCTGTGTGTGCCTCACCTGTACACTTGCCTGGAGGACCGCAGCGGAGACGTGCGCAAGAAAGCTCAGGATGCACTTCCCTTCTTCATGATGCACCTGGGTTATGAGAAGATGATCAAGGCTGCCGGCAAACTGAAGGTAAGTAGGAGAAGTGTTCAATTATTTATATAATTTTTAAAGATGTATTTTTTTTATGCATGTCTTTACTGTCACTTTTTGATCACTTAAATTCATTCTGAATAAAAGCATGATTTTCATTCAATGTTATTGTAGATGGCTCATAAGACCAAAACGCATGGATCAACTTTTGACCATAGAAAAGCCGTCGTGTAACATCAGTCTCCCTCTTGTCTTTCTGCAGCCGGCCTCAAAGGACCAGGTGGTTGGCATGCTGGAGAAGGCCAGGGCCGTGATGCCAGCCAAGCCTGAAGTTCCTGTCAAAGCTGCAGCTTCCAAACCCGCCTCCAGTGCCCCTGCTGCCAAACCAGCCTCAGGTTCATGCACTTTCCCTTTAACCACAGCTAATATGACCACTACTTCCTGGCTGGTTTATTGAAAACATTTATATTTGCATGGTTGTTAATGTAAACACATGCACACCATAAATGTACCCTTTTGCACCATACATTTACCCTTTTTTTTGGGGGGGGGGGGGGTAATTACGTGTCTTTCAGAAAAATACAATTACTTTTTCATTCTTTATTGGTTTAAGGAAAATGTAAAGTAAAAACTTAAAAAAAAAAACTTTTTTTAAAGATACTGGGCTCAACTTGATCTTCTTTTTATTTTACAGCTCCAGCCAGGAACCAAAGTCCCAGTGAAGATTTCAGTGAACCAGAACCCAAACCAGACACAAAGAAAGCTAAACCAGCAGGTCCTGCGGCTAAAAAGGTGCGGCACATTTCAATGTTTCTGCTTTGCCTGCTTCGCTAGGGAGTTGCTGCTCATGAAAGATTTAAAATCTTTTTTCCCAAAATGTGATTGAAACATCAGGTCCATAATACACGAGGGACTGCTCCTGGGAAGACAATGACTGTTCTTTTGCAGTTCAAAAATAACGAGCCTCTATTAATGTGAATTTAGATTTTGGCCTAATTTCTAAAGTATGAAGAGGCTGAGGATGAATTGGGTTCTACCTTTGTTTTAAATGAGTGTTGCTCTCTAAAGTGTCATTTTGTGCACTAGAGAGAGAGCATGGAGCTCAAGGTGAAAGGAGAGAAAGATAATGCTAAACAAAACAGGCTCTCAAGAGGGACCCCTAGCAGTGAGAAGGTATATTAGAATCTGGTATGAGGTGGCACGGTTTGGTGTGGAAGCACTGCATGTAAACTGACTCACAATCTTTCTGTAATCCCATCTTCTTTACTCAGCTGTAATGGTCCTGTCCAAGTTCGGTTATCAGCAGAAATTATTACAATTATTGTAATGAGAAACTATTATAAATCTGTTGCCAACAAAGAGAAGCTTTAAGGACTTCCTGCTGTTTTTAGCTGAAATAAAAGCCCGATTGATTGAATGAAATAGATATTTATAATTGTAGGTTATATAATTTCAGACAGCATTTTTATTAAAGCTTTGCTAATGATTAAGTTGCGTGTTAATATTAATTGTAAGAGTTAGAATCCCAAATGAGAAAATGAATATCCCTGAGATAAGTTGCACAATTCGTAATGTTGAACCCATTTAGCAAACTGAGGCAATACGATCAAAATAACTTGACATGAAGTAACAGAACTTGAGACTGATTTAGTGTAACCATTGTTTTCCTGACCCTTTTAGGGTGTTGTGGGTAAGAAACCTCCAGTTAAGGCTGGTGCAAAGGATGAGGAGGACAGATCTGGTCCCATCTTCATCCTCGTTCCCAACGGCAAAGAGCAGAGGATCAAGGAAGAGA
This sequence comes from Carassius gibelio, assembly GCF_023724105.1. Classification (NCBI taxonomy): domain Eukaryota; kingdom Metazoa; phylum Chordata; class Actinopteri; order Cypriniformes; family Cyprinidae; genus Carassius; species Carassius gibelio. Next base: position 6,259,739 of record NC_068395.1, on the reverse strand, counting down.
AGACATTAAAGGTGAGCAGTTTTCGAATCGTCCTCCTGAACATTTGTCAGAGCTGTTAACGCCTAGTCCACACGCACATGGGTATTTAATAAACTGAGTTTTTCCTCCTTTATTTGAAAAAAAATCTCATCCACATGAAAATGCAAAAACATGCTATGAAGTGCTGTAAAGAGCATGCCAAACCAACAGGTAGCGGTATAACCCTATCCATAAAGTTATAGACACGCCTCATGGAAAGTGAAAGTCGTGACATTGGCCAAGTATGGTAACCCATACTCTGAATTGGTGCTCTGCATTTAACCCATCCAAGTGCACACACACACAGCAGTGAGAATTGAACACACACCCAGAGCAGTGGGCAGGTATATATCCAGCGCCTGGGGAGCTAAGTGCCTTGCTCAAGGGCACTTTAGCCATGGGTATTAAGGGTGGAAGAGAGCGCTGTTCATTCACTCCCTTCCACCTACAACTCCTGCCAGCACTGGGACTAGTTACCAGAAGGTTGCAGGTTTGAGTCGAAGTCTCTAACCATTAGACCACAGCTGCCAAAGGAGATGACAGGCACGCTCTGACATCACAAGTTAAAATCTCCTACACTGCAACCGGTGTTCTTGAAAATCTTCACACTGGCAGGAGTTTTCAAAAAAGGTCGGGTTTCGCATTGAAAATGCTGCAGTTTTGAGAATACCAATGTTTGTGTGGATAGGGCCCAAGTTTAGGCTTTTGGGCATGTTTGGTAACCATTTCTCAACTCCTCTCCAGATTCTCAAGTGGAACTTCATCACTCCTCGTGATGAGTACGTGGAGCAGCTGAAGACTCAAATGTCAACATGTCTGCCCAAGTGGCTCCAAGACGAACTTTTCCACTTTGATTTTCAGCGGCACGTAAAAGCTATTGGAGCCATGATTGAGGTTAGTCATGTCGCAATTTGCGAGTCAAATCATATCAATTTACACAAGACTAATAAGTTGCTTACAACTGTATTTTTCAGCACATGGAGCCAGAGTGTGAGGCTGTGATTGGCTGTCTAGATCTGATATTGAAGTGGTTTACTTTGCGGTTCTTTGACACAAACACCAGTGTGCTGATGAAAGCCCTGGAGTTCCTCAAACTGCTCTTCACCATGCTGAGCAGGAAGAACTACCAGCTCAATGACTACGAGGCCTCCTCTTTCATCCCCTACCTGATCCTCAAGGTGGGTCTTAATCCATCCAAACATTAGTTTTGGATAGCATGCATGTGTTTTGTTAAAATAAACCACAGACTAACATGGTGCTTTCTTGCCTTTCAGGTTGGAGAGTCAAAAGATGGGGTGCGTAAAGATGTCAGAGCTATTCTGACAATGTTGTGTAAAGTCTACGCGGCCAGTAAAGTCTTCCCCTTACTTATGGAGGGAACCAAATCCAAAAACTCCAAGCAGAGATCTGGTAAATACACATGGATTATGTTTCTCAAACACAGAGCCATTTTTACAGTAGAAATAGTCTTTATCGTAACTGTCTGTCTTATTCGTTCTTCAGAATGTCTTGAGGAGCTCGGCTGCCTGATTGAGAACTTCGGGATGAATGTCTGCCAGCCGACTCCAGCCAAAGCTCTTAAAGATATCGCTGTCCACATTGGAGACCGTGACACTACGGTCCGCAACGCTGCGCTCAATACAGTCCTGGCTGCCTACAACGCTTGTGGAGACCAAGTCTTCAAACTCATTGGCAATGTAAGATGCTAATTACCCTCATACATGAACCTTTCCCTTTTATTACCATCTTTGGATGTGATGTCGGGTTAAATTCAAATTTGAGCTTTTTATCATTGTCAAGCTGTCTGAGAAAGAAATGAGCATGCTGGAAGAGAGAATCAAACGTTCGGCCAAGAAGGCGCCTGCAGCCTCAGCCAAACAGGAGCGACCACAGAGAGAGCCTCCTGCAAATCCCAGTGCAACCTTCCTGCGCAAGCCTGCTCAAGAGGAAGTGCCCAACAAGCTCAAGTATGTACTACTAATTGTCAAGTAACACACTCTTAAAAGAGTCCTGGTCCATGTGTAATACTTTCTCTATACACAGTCTCATTCTGTCTGGTTCTGTCCTCTTGAGTCATTGCATGTTGTTTCTTAATCCTGAGCCTTTCTCTTCTCTTACTATTCCCTTCTTTTCTTCGCTGCCCTCCATGGACAGAATAATGTATCGCACTTACAGGATGTAAGTACTGCTGTAGCCACTGTTCACATGACATGGCACCTGACATCCTGGAGGTCTAGAGATCACAAAAAAACTGGACTGAAATATTTGAGAGATTAGTAGATCATATAGATGACTGATATAACCAGATATTTTTCAGCCTCATATTTGATATCCCTATTGGTTTCACTCTTGTGATTTTTTTTTTCTTTTTTTTTTTTTCTTTTTTTTATATAAAAGGAGTATATAATGGTACAAATGTATTTTGAAAGTAAATCATGTTTCCACACTTTCAGAAAATGAACACACAGAAAATATTTAATTGATGCACCAGTATAAAAAAAAAAATTTATACATAAAAATATTTATAAAAATATGTATACACTACCATTTTAAAGGTTTGGGGTACATGAAATTTGAATTTATTTTTGCACAAATGCACCAAAGCTGTATTTATTTGATCCAAAGTTAGAGTAAAAAAACGCAATATTGTGAATTACTATAACAATTTAAAATATATTTTTAAAATGTAGTTTATTCCTGTGGTGGAACTATTTTCAGCAGCCACATGTTACTATTGTTTTTTTTTTTTTTAATAAAAAGTAAAAAATAAAAAAATTGAAATGAAATGAAAATCCATAGTAGCATTACTGTAAATATTCAGAAGTGACACATTAAAATTGATTACAAAAAAATCTTACTTTTGATCAGGGGTCCGTTCTTCGTACCTCGCTTATTTTGAGATAATAATTTAAGTTTGTGTGTTATAAGCATTTTGAGATTTAAGAAGTGGTCTGCATCTACCATCAAAGTCACCCGCATAAAATCTTATTGTTCAAATTAATGCACGACTCAGACATACTCGATGTGTCACTGTAATAAAATTGAATTATTCCTTCACGATTAAATATCTCAATGAGTAAAACTGGTCGTGTCCATTATTATAGATTTACACAACATCGTAACTATTTTCAGATTTTTTTAAAATTATTTTTATAAAATATTGTTCCTGGTTTAACAAGGTACTCTTGTAAGAAAATGGCAGTGGTTGAGACAGTTTCAGTATCACCTTCACGTTAAATGATGCAATCTAATCCAGTTTATGTGAAATAAGCCCGCTACTGAGCAGGTGTGAGCTCACGGACCTGTTGCCATGACAGAAACTCCAGGCTGAGAAGTTATGAATCCTGATGTCAAATCGTCAACCATAAAATCCAGCTAACGGAGTAATCCATGTACGAAGAACGGACCCCAGGAGTGTGTGTGTGTGTGTGTGTGTTTACTTGTGCAGTGTTTTTAATGATAAATAATTGGAGTGAGGGAACAAACTAATGATTGAATCAGTTTCAGACCATTTCATTTGAAACCATGAACTTCACAAAAGAATCACATGACCAACTTTTTTTTTTTTTTTTCTTACGTTAAATGCTTCCTACTTGAAACTATTCACTTTACTGGTTTGTAAACTTGAGACAAAATGGTGACATTGTTGCAAATTTTAAATTGCAAGGAAAATCAAAAGTGCACATATATTCTTTAATACTTGCTTTCCTTTTTGCTTGTAATGAATCAGGATTTTGGGGGCTCTTATTCATGTTGTGGCCAGTAAATAACATAAAAATGCACCAGAAGTGACCTTTTTCTTCATTTTCAACAGT